>NW_006159795.1:3164007-3197610 GCF_000334495.1 Tupaia belangeri chinensis
AACATTCTGCCTTTCCCAGTTATATTTTTTAGAAGACCAATATTTTTTTCTATAGTCCTATTATCTTTATTTAAACTGGTTTACTTAAATTCTAAGAGGCAGAATAATTATTATGATTTTGTCCATGGTTGACCACCATTGTCAAACCCATGCTAAACCAGCAATGAGATTATAAATATGCATCCATAATTTCTCTCTTCTTTGCCCTATACAGAGAGAGTCTGGGGCTCACCTTTGGTTTTCTTTATGAAATACTACTGTGGGAAGGACTCTCTTTGTTTTCTTAGAACTAACTTTCTCGCATGGTTCTCATAAGAACTGCTGTTGTCTTCAACCTAATTCTTTGGCCACAGTAATTAGCTCGGGGGGGGTGGGGGTCGGGGTTGGGGCACTGATCCAAGTCAAGTCAGTCATACCCTGACTTCTGGCCATCAGTGATTTCTCTAAGCTTGGCCAATCATATGACCCTAACAAGGCTTCCTTTGAGATTTCTCCTATATATCAATAAAGGAAGAAATTAAACTTAGAAGAGGTTGGTACCCATATTTTCTAACAAGGAAAGCCTATCTGCTGCTCTGGAAAAGAATAGGGGGTGGCTCAGTGGTCATGCACTGCTCAAGTGATGCTGGACTATTTGCACAATGGTAAGCAGCTCAGTGGCTCAGTGGTTATGCACTGCCCAATTGATACTGGACTATTTGCACGATGGTAAGCAGCTCAGTGACTTAGTGGTAATGCACTGCCCAAGCGATGCTGGACCCATTTGCAAGTTTGTGGGTTCAGTTTCCTGGTCAACCTGTGTATTCCAGAGGGTGTCTAACCACGATTGTGGCTATTTGAGAAGCCTGGCATTAGGGGAGGGATGCCAGCATGAGAATCTGTTCTGGGTGCTTGTCTTTCTCTATCCCTGTCTCTCTCTGTCTCTCCCTCTCATGAACAGAATAAATAAACATAAGAAATAAGAATATTTCCTTTTTAAAAAAAGAATTATTTATTTAATTTTCTTGATTGTTATTATTTTTTAATTTGATCAGAGGGAGGGAAAGTGAGAAAGCAAGCTGTCATATCTGAGACTTGAACCACAGTCAGTCATGCAGGAGTCCAACACCTTAACCACCACCCTACCTGCTGTCCCTATTATTGCTAATATGCAGAGGAAAGCAGGAGACAGAAGGGACAAGAAAGACAAGGAGGCAGAGAGGCAGAGACCAAGAAAGTGCCACAGAGTCATTTCTGGACTATCTCTATGCCTTTCTTCCCCCTGGTTTGGATAATAGATCTTTTTCCTTCTTTAAAGAATAATTTTATTTAACTTTATTATTATTATTATTATTATTATTATTATTATTATTGTTATTATTATTATTATTATTTTCCAGCATTACCAGAGAGAGCAAGAGAGAGAAGGAAAGTGAGAAAGCAAACCACCAGGCCCATGACTTGAACCGTAGTCAGCCATGTGAGAGTCAAGCAACTTTAACCAGCATATCACCTGCTGGCCCCATGGATAGTAGATCTTTACTTGTATGATACACTCTGTGTGTTTTATAGTAGATAGTCTTCTTGCCTTATCCATTACGGGTTTCTGTGCCTTGCAACCAAAATAATTCTGATATTAAAACATTTCTCTGATTAATCCCCAAGTAAATGGGGGACCTCAAGTTTTGGGCTTTGGGATTTTATTGCATGAAATGTG
This sequence comes from Tupaia belangeri chinensis, assembly GCF_000334495.1. Lineage (NCBI taxonomy): Eukaryota > Metazoa > Chordata > Mammalia > Scandentia > Tupaiidae > Tupaia > Tupaia belangeri. The sequence continues at coordinate 3,165,704 of NW_006159795.1, forward strand.
AAAATAGGACCCAGAAGAGTGATTTTTTTCATTTAATAATTCAAGTGATTCTTACCTAATCTCAGGGGAAAGTATAATAACTTGTGGTGTATTTAGTGACAGACAGGGTCTGTTCAAAGAGCCATTCAATCAAGTATTAGGCATAAAACTCACTGAAAGGAAGCTGCCTATTAAAATAGAGTAGAAAAAAGGTAATGATTAATTTAGAATTCCTAGGAAATAAACCGAGAGTACATGATGAATGGAAATGCAGTAAACAACATTTAATTTCAAGTATAATTTGTTTTTCTGCCTCAAAGGAACACATACTTCTGACTTACTTTGCTTATTTGTTTACCACTCATGACAATTCCCTTAGTAAAATGTCCCAAAACTTTTTATAAAAATTTTAATTTAAATTATTATTATTATTCATACACATCCTCATCAACAGAGAATAAACCTTATCTGTGTCCCGCAAGTGTCTTACCTCTCCCAAACCTTTTAAAAAGAGTCAAAAGAAAAGCCCTGGGGAATATAGTGTCATGCTTATTATCAACTCCATGCTAAATTTTACTTGGTTCAGTCATTTAAGGGTGAGAAAATGGTTTCCATGGAAGAAAATAATTCCTTGACTCTATCCAGAAGGGATCAAAATGTGTGGATCAAAACCAACATGTTTGGAGTCTCTTACCAAACAAAATAATTTTGAGGGACCAGCAGTTAGCATAATGGCTATGTTGCTGAACTCCCATGTAGTCGACAGTGGTTCGAGTCCTGGACCCGGTGGCTTAAACTCATGCTGGGCACATGTGAGTGTGTGCCCAAGATCCTGAGAGGAGAATGGAGAAGGGGTTGTGGTGTGGCCATCCCCCCTGGAGGGTGATTTCTCGCTTTCTATCTCTCTGTCTCTCTCTGTCTTTCTGGCAAGTACACGTGCCCTATAGCAAAAACAACCTCTCCAACAACAACAAAAAATTTTGGAAATGGCTAAAAAGTCAGTTTAGAATGTTCACATTTTAGGCACAATTCATGTTCCCTCCCCTTCCACTAATCTTTCTAACAAACCAAACACCTTATTGAGAATTTAGAAACAAAATGGATGTTTGTATTAGGATGGATCCTGGCCAAATGAATTGAGAAATGTCCATATTTTCATTCAATGAACTATTAACTGAGCACTTGTGATGTACCAGATATTATATTAGCATTGATGTTTCAACTCTGAGCAGACAGAGCCCTGTCTACATGATGCAGATATTTGTCATCATCTCCTTTCTCCTTTCAGAAATAGGAGAAATTTTTAGGCTAAAAGTCTTCATCATTCCCACATATTCTTTCATATGTATGACGTTATTTTATTTTCTTTTTTTGGAGATGTTTTTGCTATAGGACGCCAGCGCTCGCCAGACAGAGAGAGACAGAGAGACAGAAAGCGAGAAATCACCCTCCAGGGGGGATGGCCACACCGCAATCCCTTCTCCTCCATTCTCCTCTCGGGATCTTGGGCATGCATGCACACGCGCCTGGCGTGAGTTTAAGCCACTGGGTCCATGACGCGAACCGCGGTCAACTACGTAAGAGTCCAGCGACATAGCCATTACGCTAACTGCTGGTCCCAATATGTATGAAGTTATTTTTTTTTTAAATTCTCATGGCTAAATAGAATTGATAGCTGCTTATTTGAATTGTAGCATTTAAATGATTCTTATTTTTTCCCCTTTGCCTGTCAAAGAAGTAAATGAAGGTAAAAATCTTATTCAATGTACATTAGTTCATCTGATGAGCCTGTAGCTTTTAAATTATTTTGCTCTTCTAAATCATGCCAAGGTAAATGTCACTCTTATTTTCCTGGAGGATATAAACAAGTAAATGTAACATGCTTCTTCAAATGAAGTATTTCAGATATTATCTTATAAAGCTATCAACTGGAAATACTTTAAAAAACTTTCTACAAATTAAGAAAATTGGGGCTTACAGGTAGTATGGAGGTTAGGGTGCCTGGATTCCACCACATGGCTAACTTTGTGGTTTGAGTCCCCAACCCAGCAGCTTGGAAATCACACCAGATGTGTGTATGTGCATGTTCAAAATCCCAAGAGGAGAATGGAGGAGAAGGGGTTATACTGGGCCATCCTCCCAAGAAGTGCTCTCTCTCTCTCTGCCTCCCTCCCTCTCCATCTCCCTCTCTGTCTTTCTCTGGTGAGCACATGCATCCTATGGGGAAAAAAAGTTAAGAAATTTGAGAAAATGAGCTGTAGTTTAGGTGTTTTATTGGCCTAGGTGATGCTCGAGTTGGGCCTCCGTAATTCTCTGGACCTTGATTGTGACACCGATCCCTGACAGGCCAAAATAAGTTATTTCTGTTTACTCTTAAATATAATATTTACCAGGTTAAAAAAATATGCCTAGAGTCCTAGCTAATTTATTTTACATAATGAGATGAGCTCACACTCTCTTTACCACCTGACTAATCAGTACTACCTCTACACGGTGATCATAGTCCTGTCATGACCACATTGTGATGGCCTTAACTGTTCAACATCTGTAAGACAGTCTCAAGTAGCGTATAAAGACCAAAGAGATGAGGGCATCCCAAGAGTTCTATGTCTTGAGTTCTTTCCCCAGAACACATCTGACAATAACATTCACTCTGGACTCTCCTCGAGACTGACCAGCACCCAGAAAACAGCATCATCCTTCAAAGACAACATAGATACTTTTCTGGAAAGCTGTTGGATCTCTACTGTTAGATCCTCATGTTGTCACATTCCTGACTTGTGTTTAACGTCCCTGCTTTTCCTCAATTGTAGAGAATATACTTTAAGAGTCTTAGACTCCTCTTTCCCATTTTACAAGGTGGCAAGTGAAAAAGCTGAGAAGCCAGGTACTAAGGAGAAGACACCTGAAGTCAAGGAGATTAATACCAGTGGCAAGTTTAAAAAGGGTGACTCCAAGTCTAAAAAGCCCAAGAAGGGGAAGTCCCACTGCAGCTGAAACCTGGTCTGAGGATTTGGCAGATAACTCTTTTTAAAAAATTATTTATTTAATTTTATTTATTCATTTATTTTAATTTGACCAGAGAGAGACACGGAGAGAGAAAGAGAGAGACAGAGAGAGAGAGAGAGAGAGAAAGAGAGAGAGAGAGAGAGAGAGAGAAAGACAGCAAGCCACCAGATCTGGGACTCTAACCATGGTCGGCTATGTGGGGGTGTCCAGCACCTCAACCACCATGCCACCCACTGGTCCCCGGCAGATAACTCTTGAGAACAGATCAAAGCTGTTCTCAGCCCCAAGGGTAACTGCAATCCATGTTTGCCTTTTAAAAATGGAGCTTATTCTCACAAACTGGTATTCTAAATTTCTTGTCAAGAACCTAATTAAATATCTGATATTTTTAAAAAATGATTTCTGCTATAGGGCGTATGAGCTCGTCGAAGAGACAGAGAGACAAAAAGTGAAAAAATCACTCCCCAGGGGGATGGCCACACCACAATCCCTTCTTCTCCATTCTCCTCTCAGGTTGTTGGGCACACATTAACACACGCCTGGCATGAGTTTCAAGCAACCAGGTCCAAGGTTCGCACCACGGCTGGCCATGTGGGAGTCCAATGACATAATCATTACACCATCTGCTGGTTCAAATAACTGATACTTAAAAAAAAACAAACAAAAAAAAGAGTCTTAGATTCTACGGCTCCCCAGTAGGTATCTTCCATAACAAAGCCTTTCTCTAATCAAACTCACATTGTCTCAGAAATTGGCTTACTGTGTAACCATGAATCAGGCCTGGTCTGTGCATTTGTCCAGTAATAATTCCTTATCAGTAAGATACAGGGACTAAATTGTCTTAAAATTTCCTTTCGTTAATTGTGAAATTATGGGTATAGGCATGTTTTCACAACTCAACTGTTATTTAAAAATATTTTGATGAGAATAAGAAGTAGAGATATATGGTCATAAAATATTTATTTTTATTATAAAAGAAGTTTCACTTAAAAAAGTTCTGATTGTACTTTAAGTTAGAGTTTACAACAGAACAAAGAATTCTTCCCTTTATAATTTTAATTGCTAATGAAGGTATCTGCAAGAATTATTGAAAGGTAGGTGTAAAATCACAAATGACACCATTACATGTTCTTCGATGAAAAGAAAACGAGAAAATGTTTGCATCTGATCAAATGAAATGGTATTTTTATATCTGATTAAACCAGTTAAAAACAAAACCACCCAAACCACTAAAATTTTAAGCTGTCTTCATAATTCTAAAACACATCAAGACCTTTTAATTTAGAATAAATTAAACAAATAAATATTAGTACTCCGATGTGGAAAAGCAGCAATTATGAGCAGATGGAGGTTTTCAAATAAGAGGATATTTCAAAAACTTGTGGAAAAATGAGATGAAAAGAGTTCATTTGGGTGCAAAAAGTTTTTTAAATCCATGCATTGTTTTGTCTTTTTGTTTTGCTTGTTTGGCAAGAAGGCATGTGTGCTTTTCAGAGAGAGAGCAAAAGAAGAGGAAGAGAGAACCCACCATGGGGTGTGATCATGGTGTAATCCCTTCTGAATTTCTCCATCCTAGTGAGATTTTGGCACACACCCATGTACTCGAGGTATTTTCCTCTCCTTTCTTTTCCTTTTCTTAGAGAGATTTTGCTATATGGTATATGCACTCACCAGAGACACACAGTGAGACAGGGAGACAGAAAGTGAGAAACCACACCCCAGGAGAATGGCCACACTACAATCCCTTTTCCTCCAGTCTCCATGGGCATACATGCACGTGTCCCCAGAGTGAGTTTTAAGCCACTGGGTCCAGGATTGGATCTGTGGTCAAATACATGGGAGTCCAGTGACATAATCATTATGCCATCTGCTGGTCCCCCTGAGGTGTGTTTCCAGTTGCCTAGGCCAGAATTCAAACCATGCAGCTGGCCATGTGGGATGTGATTTCCTTAATCATTAGCCCACAAAACTAGTCCCATAATTTTTTCATAATATACACTTTCCATGAACTTATTGAAGACCCTAATATAGTCATGCTTATTTAATGATGGGGACATCTTCTGAGAACTGCGGCATTGTGTGATTTTGTCCTGTGTGAACATCCGAACATACATTTACACAAACCTAGAGGGTCAGGCTACTGTGTACCTAGGCGAGATGGCATGATCACATAAGATCATTGACGTGGTCGGTTGTTGACTGTAATGAGCACAGGAAACCTGGATAAAAGAGTCAAGATTATCTTGTGATTTGTAACTAAATTAGGACAATAAATGATGGATTCTCAACAGTCCTTTTGGAATTTAGGAACAGAAGAGCTTCCCATGAAGATAAAACTTATGGCATGGCAGCTACTTTTCTCCTTAGTGTAAAATGTTTAACTTAAGCATCCCTCACATGCCAGATGGAATGCAATGAGTCCTATAATTCTGTAATTATGGAGGGCAAAAAGTAAATTATCATACTTGCAGATTTTATTTTGTAACTTTCCTTATAGTATAATCTTTCTATATTCCCTAAGCTCTTTAAGTTGACACATGCCAAAGTCATTCTTTGCTTTGCCTTTGGGTATGGTTCTGTTTACTGACATTTTCCCCTTAATCTTTCTTAACTAGCAAACAATTAGCACCATAACAATATATAAAGACACTATATATTGTGCACAAAAAAAAGAAAGTCAGTCAAAAAATCTTTTCATTTATTTATTTATTTTTAGAGAGATTTTTGCAATAGGGTGTGTACATGCACCAGAGAGACAGAGAGAGAAAGAGAGACAGAAAGCAAGAAATCATGCCCTAGGGGGGATGGCCATTCTGCAATCCTTTCTCCTCCCTTCTCCTCTTGAGATTTTGTGCATGCATGTACATGCACCTGGTATGAAGTCTAAGCTGCTGGGTCCAGAACTCAATGATCAACTTCGTGGGAATCAGCAATGTAACCTTTACACCAATCACTGGTCGCAAAAAGTCTTTCTATTTAAATTAAGATCTGTAATGATTATTTTAATATATCTTAGAACTAGATTATCTCTCTCCTCTATAATATAAGAGAACCTAGCATTACGGTCAGAAGGAGACTTTCTAAGCATTCTTATATGAACTTTCTGTCTTTGAAATTATGATATGTACATTCAAAGAAATGCAATAATTTAGCTTCAGTTACATAACTAAATATAAAAGTCATGCTTCTGCATTCCGTACAAATGGTCCTTTGGTAAAGAATGATGACTTTATTCTAAATTTCTATGAATTATTTTATTGAGTCTCTCATCCAAACTATGAGAACTATGCATAGATATTTTTGTGAAAATGGCCCTAGTGCTACAACGTCCCATATATTTATACTCTTTGCACTGTGACCTGTACTGTTCAAAACCAGGGATAGAGCCTATTTCCCAATCCTTGACTTTGGGCAAGTCTTATGACTCACATTATCCAATACAATGAGAAAGCAGTTAGTTGGAAGACTTCTCAAGAAGCTTTTCCTACCTCCATTTGCTCTCAACTGAAATCTTTCCACTTTCCACTTGACCAAGCCCAGGCAAGCCTATTGGTGATGAAGTACAGTGTGGCTAAGTCACCTGTACTGACTCATCCACAGGTAACCAGCATCCAGAACCAGTGTAGGTGAATGGTAGTTCAACCAGAGATACATGCGTGAGCCCAGCCAAGACTAGAAGAACCAGTCAACTGAGCCAAGCCCCAACTGTGGACACACAGAATCATGAGCTAGATAATGGCAGTTGTTTGAAGTCAATATGTTTTGGGGTGTTTGTTATGCAATGAAGATAACTGATAAAGATGGGCATACTGTTAGAAGATACGCCCAACTCTACTCCCTGCACTCTTAATCACCCCAAGTCCCTGAAAATAGAAACCACAATTATGTCTAATCCACACTGAATTCTTTGAAAAATAATAATCCTAATGCACAGAAAAGTAGGACAGAGAGCGAGTGAGAAAGAGACTCAGAGGGTTCTGTGGAGCCCATCAGGATATATTATGTCATTGTGAAAGTCATGATGCATTTTTTTCATAAACAAAGAAAAATACATCATGACTTACCCAATGATCTAAAAGACCACAGTAGGCCTTCAGTAAATGTATACACATCTAAATACACACATCCATAATAAATGTGAATAAATATAAAAACACTTAATACTCTTTAACTCACCCAACCTCCTAATAATAATAATAATACATGAGTTCTTTGAATCAAAAGAACAGGAGATAATCCAACAGAAGAATAGGGAATGGATGTGAATTAGTAATTTGCAGAAAATAGGAGTATAAATACAGACATATGCTGAATCCCACATGGCTATGGTTCATAACTAAATCATTGGAATTTAATATTAATATCATTTCTAGCCATATGCTCTGGGAGAAATAATAATAATAAACAAAAGATAAACCCCCATAGTGGTAAGGATGTGGCTAGCGGACACTGTAGTGCACACTGGCATAACACTCAGGAGAGCAATTTATCATCAGTTCTAGAACAAAGTCCTCCATGACACTATTTCAATAACATCAATAATAAAAAAGACTGAAAACAACTTAAAATTAGATAACTAAATTAAGCTGTGTTCATACAATGAAATTATGTGGCACTATTCAAAACCATTACAAATCTTGAAATGAAAAATTGCCTATGAAATAATGCTAAGGGGACCAGCAGTTAGCATAATGGCTGTGTCGCTGGACTCTCATGTAGTCAACTGCAGTTCAAGTCCCGGACCCAGTGGTTTGAACTCACACCAGGCGTGTGTGTGTGTGTGTGTGTGTGTGTGTGTGTGCCCAAGATCCCGAGAGGAGAATGGAGGAAAAAATGCAGCATGGCCAGCCCCCCTGGGAGGTGACTTCTCGCTCTCTGTTTCTCTGTCTTTATCTTTCTGGCAAGTGCACGTGCCCTATAGCAAAAAACTCTCAAAAAAAAAAAAAAAAAAAAACACTAAGTAAGAAATGTAGGGACCATTCTGTGGCTTGGTGGGTAAGGTGGCTGAATCCCACATGGCTGACCTCGTGGTTTGAGTCCCAGACCCAGGGACTGGAAAAACACATCTTCCATTTGCTCATTTGCTCCAAATCCCAACAGGATGGAGAAATGGAGGAGAAGGGATTGTGGAGTGACCATGTCCTGTTGGGGGAAAGGAGCTTTCTCACTTCCCCTATCTCTTACTCTGTTGCTCCTCTGGCAAGTACATGAGCCCTCTGGCAAATTAAAGGACAACAAACAACATAAGAACAACAACAACAGCAAAATGAAAACAAAACAAAAATGCCAAATGGTAGACCATACACTTCTGTGATTGAGGCGCGAACCCATTGACATGAACACAAAGTTCCCCTCAATTGGCCATGGGTGTTTAGCCGTGAGTATGATACTTGCAACTGATTAATAAGAGTGATTAGGAATCTGCAGATGGACCACTATGAATTTCCATCACTCTCCAAAGTTGCTTCTAAAATTAAAACCTAATCATGATGGATAAACAAAACACAGAGTCAACTTATGGCAACCGATGAAACACAGATAAACAATTTAGAATGGATTTCCCAACACTACAGTTTCTCCCTGGTATAGGGTCTTAACTGAAGTCCACAGAACCCCATGCTACTGTGGAGTGACGGCGGGGGTACAAGAACTTAAATGGGCTGAGGGAATGTCCATCTTAGTTTTCACTCCTCTCTAACTAAAGTAGCCATTTCTTTGTATTGTGAATATAGGCAGGGACCACAACAATAATTTCTGCAGAAACTGTGACTTTATCATCAATAGATGTCCATTTAACTGGATGATCAAGCTGGGTTGAATACACTGCATTTCTCATTTCAACTAAGAGAAATGTTATACTTACTCTCCAAGGGCCTTTGAGCAAAGATAGGCTCTAAAATCACGCTTCTTAAACTTGAATGTGTAACAAACCACTTGCATCTCCTATCAAAATGCAAATTGTGGTTTAGAAGGTCTGGATGAAGCCTGAGACTTCACATGTAACAAACTCCCAGATGAGAGACCACACTGTGAGTGTCCAGGTGGTAGTTACTTGGATACAGAGCTAGAATGGTGTAGATCATTTTTCAGACAGGTGTAGAGTCTATGAAGTGCTATTGAATTTGGTGTATATTTTACACCTCCTATAACAATATGAGTAATTACTGAGTTGTCAGCAAAGTCATGATGTATTTTTCTGTTTTTCTATGCAAAAATGCATCATGACTTTTTTGACAACCCAGTACTTCAAGACTATTCTTTTGGTGTTTATCAATTTACAGACTGAGGCAAATGCTTCTCATATTTGCACTTTGATATCAATTTGATGACACCTCCATTATTTCATTTATCACATGGTATTAGAACTGTTTGTTATACACAAGCTCTGAGTATGAATGTGACCATGTTTTATTCCTTTTTACTACAGTGTCTATCAGAACTTTGCACAAACATTAAGTTTTCAACAAACGTTTGGCAAGGAGTTTATTGCTGCCATGGTTTCTTTCTTAATTCTTGAATTGTGGACGCCAGTATTCGAAATGTAACCAAAGCACGTTGTTATTTAATCCCCAAAGCAGTTTTGGGAGATGAAGTATCTTCTGCTTAATTTTCCTCATCACCCAAATCATTCATTTTACCTGGGGCCTATTTGCTTTTTAATTACTTTTCCGTTTCTCTAATTTAGCCCGAGAAGCCTGCTCATCATTCAGCATCACCAAGGATGGAATCGACACTTTGGGTAACTTTCAATGAAAAGATTTCCTGGCAGAACAATTCCTAGTTATTACGAAGGGAGTTAGTAGGAAGCTCTGGTACTCATGTGGCACTTACAGGGATGTGGTATAAATGGCAGATGCCCCCAGATAGCCTTAACATACACTGCCTGCAATCCCAATCTGAGGGGCTGGGGCCTTAGCCGTTGTAACAAAAGTCCATACAGCCGGAACCAGCAGGTGGCTTAGTATTTGTGGCACCGGACTCCTATTCGGCCAACTATGATTCAAGTCCTGGACCCAGTAGCCTGGCACTCATGCTGGGTGCATGTGTGTGAATGCTCAAAATCCCAAGAGGAGAGTGGAAGAAAAGGGGTTGTGGTGTGGTCATCCCCTCCCTCACTTTTTCTCTCTCTGTCTTTCTTTGTGTCTCCAGTGAGCATGCACACCCCAGAGGAAAAATTTCTTAAAAAAAAAAAAAGTTTATACAGGTGTGCTCAAAAGGCACTGGGGTTTTATCTGAAACCCCAATCTATATCACAGTGGCAAGGAGGTGAGTATATTACATTTGGCCTGAAAGGACCAGGCTGGCTTTACATTTTCCTGAAAACCCCTCTAAACTTTTCCAGTGTACAGACAGATTCCTTCTTAGCGAGAGAGAACAGAGGAGCATAACATGGAGTTGTCACCTCCAGGAGGCTTTTTACCACTTCTTCTCTTCTTCAGGCAGGATTCCCCACCTACAGACTCCGAATACTGTTCCCCAAATCCCCTCCCACCGCCTCTCCCTCCAGGAAAAAAGTGACTGCACGGTTTTCTATGCCCTGCAGTGGGACTGGACATTGACGTCTTATCTCTCTTTCCTGCACCCTATTTTCACAGCTCAAGTCCCTTTCTTCCCAAAAGATCTTCCTGGCTCTCTGGGTTTTTATTGATTGATTTTTATTTATTTATTTATTTATTTTCATCAGTACTCTGAATTCTTATTTCAGGAATCTCCTGTGAGTGTCAGGTTTCCCTCTTATTCTGACCTGTCTCTTCTGAATTGCCATGTCTCTTTCATGGAGAATGGTGTCTTACCCAGGGATCTGGACTCTGGGCAAACTATAGATAGTTATGGCTGGGTTATATGGACTTCTGTTAGTGAAAGTGAGTCATCAGCTTGATATCCTCAGGACTTCTTAACTCTTTGGGCCACCACTGGCATGAATCATGCCTCAGGCCTTCCCCTTGCCCGGGGTACCACTACTCCCATGTGTTGGACAGCCCAGCCTCAGGATGGTCCTTGTGAAAGGTATTTCAGATCTTGTCAGTCCTCTGCTCCAAGCCCTCCAGCAGCTTCCACATCATTTCCAGTGACACAGAGGCCTAAAGATGCTAGAAGATCTGTGTCCTACTTCAAAAGTTTCATCACTCTGACCTGGTGTTATCTCCCAACAGAACCACCCTGGTGTTCCTCCACTACCCAGAGTCTGCCTAGAAACATCTTCCTCCATCGTTTTGCGTGGGTCAGCCCTTGGGCTCCTAACTCCAATGCTGTCTTCTCAGTAGGCCCTTCCCTAACTCCTCTATTTCAAATTGCAAAGCACGCTTTTCATCCTTCCCAGCCCTTACTCTCCATTTGACCATTTCTGTTACAGTTTTTCTCTTAAGCCCTTATTACCACCTAACAAACTATTAATACATATTTTACCAACTTATTTTGTTTGTGGTATGACTCCTCCTTCTAGAATGTAAGCTTCCCTGGACTAGGGTTATTGAGTTTTCGTCCACTACTGTTGTAAAATATTTGCTCAATAGGTATCTATTAAATATTTGCTGAATAAACAAATGAATGGATAAGTTGGGAGTTCTTTCTGGGGTGATGAAAATGTTCTAAAGTTGATTATGATGACTATACTAAAAACACTGAACGGTATGCTTTAATAATAAATCTTCAGATATTTGAAATAAAGACATTGAAAAAAGAGAGAGAGAGAGGCATGGTATCCTAGTCATTGTAATTAAGAAGATCACTGTGTGTGCTCTGCGTGAGTAGACATGCAGAAAAATCCCCTTCGGTATGATGGTGTTGGCCTAAAATCTGAATTTTAGAGGCATCCACCATGGTTATTAAGAAGGGACTCTAAAATCAGAGGATCCAGGTTCAAATCCCAACTGCACCACTTTCTACTTGCAGAACTTTGAGACAGTTACTAAGTTTCTCTAGAAGTGTTTTTAATTGCAAAATGGAGCTTGACACTAGAACCAAACTCCAGCGATGGTTGTGTGAATTAAATAGGACAATTCCTATAAATAGCTTAGCTCAGTGTTTGGCCCCAGGGTTAGTGTTCAATACATGGTTTCTATTTTAATTTTTATTGTTAAAATATTCTGAATTACTGGGGAGGGGAGTTTCTAGAAAATGTTCGAGGGCAGTGGTTGTAGCTGGGTCAAAGCCATTATCTCCCATTAAAACTTATTTTGACTTTTTCAGGTCTGTCAAGATAATTCTCTCCTTACATCCAACCCAATATCTGCCTGCCAGGGTTCACATGTGCCCCCCCAATAGCTTATGTGTTGGTAACTTAACTGCCACTGTAATGGTATTACGAGGGTGGGAACTTAATCCAAGAAATGAGGCCTTTGTCAGGTGACTAGGATATAAAATCATCAGGGTAGGGCCCTCAGGACTGAATTCTGGTGGCTTTATAGGAAGAAGGAGAGAGACCAGAGCTGACGTAAAAGACATAATTTATTACCTTCTTGCTATGTGAATGTCCTCCAATACCTCTGGGCCCTGTGTTACCTGGGGACACTGCAGACAATCCCCACCAAAAAGAAGATCCTCACCAGATGTGGTCCCTTAACCCTGGATTTCCCAAACTGTGAGCTAAATAGGCCCCTATTATTTACAAATTGCTCAGCTTATGGTATTCAATGATAGGAACAGAAAAGTGGTCTAACACACCATCCAGTTATGCCTTCACTGCTCTGATGTTATTTCAGCAGTTTACAAGCAAGGCAACCCATCACAATCATGTGGAGTTTGCAAAAAACAAATCCTTGAGCCTCCTATTCGGGCAGTGGTTCTCAAAGTGTGGTCTTGGGACCAGAAGCAGCATTGGTACACATCCTGTTGAATTGGAAATGTGGGATAGGGTTGAACAACCTGCTTTAACGAGCCCTCCAGGTGATTCTGATGCCCGCTCATGTTGAGAATAACTGACCGAGGAGAATCTGATTTGTTTTATAGGCAATTCATGTGAATTGACCTATTTATTTGCATAGTATCATTGGGGAAGCAGTGCTGGAACAGCGTTATAGTGAATCTATTACACAGTGAGGGCTAAGCCAGTGGCAAACTTCCTGCCTTGCAAGCAGAAACAGCTCAGAATTCTCTTAACAGTCTCTTAACAGACCCCCAGCAAAGAAATGGACAAGTCACATGCAAATACTTCTTAGAGCTCAGTTCCTCTGGGTACCCTAATTTCTATCAAACTCATTCGTATGGGGCATAAGCCTGTTTTCAAGGCTGCTTTATTGCTAAGTTTATTTCATCCATGCGTCACCATTTATCATGTCTCTTCTATGTATCCAGGCAGCCACAACCATGAGAGACTGTCACAATCCATGAAAAAAACGCTTTAAAGGACAAAACTGATTATTAACGGAGGGGAGGACATTTCCTCTTAGAGGGAGCCATGGGAATTAGGTAGGCAATATTTCACGTTGTCCACTTACATACTGCCTTGTTTCAATGTAGGAGAGAGCAGTGTGTCATTTTATTTGGTTCTTGCTGAGCCCTGTGCTACTTAAACAAGTGAAAATTTATCTGCAGTGTGTTATAAGTTTTCCTAGTAAAAGATAAATGTCTTCTACATGCTTGTGAGATTTCAAAGATCACCAAAAACTATTACAATAACCCCAAAATGTATCAATGCAAATAGAAATAATAAATGATAGCCTCTGAGGAAACCCAGAAGAGCTTGGTTGAAATGCTAGAATGGCGGGGCTTATAAAACATCACCATAGTGAGCACCATGTGGCCTCTGCAACCTTTCAAGCCGGTGCTGTTCACACCTGCTCTTTTCTGCTTTAAATTACCCAGGAGCATACAAAGTTCTCTGCAGAAAACAGGGTTCCAGCTGCACAAACATAAATCATGTTTCTTGGGCTTACCAGTTTAATATGTTCTCGCTTCTGGTATTTTTCACTATAATACTGTTCTTGCCGAAGATTAAGCAGCTGCTGCTGTTGTTTGTCCTTCAAGTCTATTAACTTTTGGGTCATCTCAGCATCTAGGGCAGCAAGGTCTTGTTCAATTGTTGATGAGCCATGGTCAGGGCTGCTGGGCTCAGACCTACAAAGACACAGAACTTGACTCACAAACAGGCAGATTGTAACAAGGGGGAGGGAAGGTTATTTACCACAATTCCTTCTAGAGAGAGTGCTGTTTGGAAATAAATGTGTGTGTGTGTGTGTGTGTGTGTGTGTGTGTGTAACTGTCAGAGAAGATGTGTGTACTTGCCAGGGAGAGAGAGAGAGATGGGGAGGGAGGAGAGGAAGAAAGTACCTACATACACACCCATGGAGTTCAGTCAGGCCACAATTTCCTCTCCACTTCTCTATCCTGTCAGGATTTGGGGCACACATACACGCATGCCCAGCATGTTTTTGATGCTGCTCAGGCTGGATGTGAACTGCAGCTTGATATGTAAGATCCAGTTCCCTTAACCATTGGGCTACGAGGCTAGCCCTAGTCCTGGAAATAAGGATTTTTTGTTTGTTTGTTTGTTTTTTGAGAGGTTTTTGCTATAGGGCGTGTGCGCTCGCCAGACAGACACACACAGAGAGAGAGAGAGACAGAAAGCGAGAAATCACCCCCCAGGGGGGATGGCCACGCCACAATCCCTTCTCCTCCATTCTCCTCTCGGGATCTTGGGCACGCACTCACACGCACCTGACGTGAGTTTAAGCCACCGGGTCCGGGACTCGAACCGCAGTCGACTGTGTGGGAGTCCAGCGACATAGTCATTATGCTAACTGCTGGTCCCCTGGAAATAAGTATTTTGATAAGTTACTTGGGGTGAGATCTCAAGGACAAGGTGAGTAACAGAAGGTCTCCAATCCAGAGAGTAAATGAAATCTATTTTGTTCGAGACAGAGAAGCAGGGGCAGAAGGAAAATTCAGGAGACTGGAGGCCCTGATTGTGGAAACAGTGACAATGACAATGCCTCTTTGGGGAAAAAAATACCTAATAAGAATTTTTAAGGTGTTTATCTTCATTTTTTAAATGTGGCATATAGAATGACATTTTTAAAAATTCTACTTTTCTCCCATAAAAGGTTTATAATATTGAGTAATTCTCTTGGGATAAGTTAAAGAGGTGCCATATTTTACATCTGGCAAGATGTGGTTTGAAAATAGAGAGCATTTGTAGATATCATGTGCAGATAACCTTCTCTGCTAGCATCTGAGTTCTGTTTTTAACAAGGTTATTTTATTTTATTTTTTTGTTAGAGCAATTTTTTTTTGCTATAGGGTGCATGTTGCTCACCAGAGAGACACAGAAAGAAAGAGAGAGACAGAGAGACAGAAAACGAGAAATCACCCCCTAGGGGGATAGCCACACCACAATCCCTTCTCCTCCAGTCTTTTCTTCGGATTTTGGGCACACATGCACACATGCGTGGTGTGAGTGTTAAGCCACTGGGTCTGGGTCTCGAACCATGGTCAACTACATGAGAGTCCAGTGATGTAACCGTTACATCATCTGCTGGTCCCTTTAACAAGATTTTTAATAGAATGGACATATAATCAAAATAAGGTTCATTGGGGGCTGTGAAAACTTCATTGATACCTCTACCCAAATGGTCCTTTCCTTAAAAAAATCTAAGAGGAAAGAGAAGCATTAGTTCATTTGAAAATATTCACTGAGTGCTTCCTCTGAGCAGGATTTTTCTTTTTTTTTTCTTTAAGAGATTTTTGCCATAGGGCGTATGCACTTGCTGGAGAGACATGGAAACAACAGCGGGAAATAATCTCCAAGGGTGATGGTCACTCTGCAATCCTTCCCCGTTCTCCTGGGATTTGGGGTATGCATGCACACATGCCTAGTGTGAGTTCTAAGCTGCCAGGTCCAGGACTTGAACCATGGTCGACCACATGGAAGTCCAGCACCTTAACCACTAGGCAACCTGCTGGCCACCAGATGGTTTTCTCTGCATTTTTTTTTTAGTAAATTATCTATGTATTTAGAGGTTACAACTGATGTTGAAATAAATTAAAACAGTGTGATTATTTTAAATTTTATCCTTGGATTATTACTTGTAGAAAACAAACCATAGGAAGAGCACAAAAAGAAGACATGCTCTTTTTGACTTACAGAGAACTTTCTCCAAAGAGAAGAGTAAACTGCTACCCAAGGTATGCAGCATATATTTTTCACTTGTGACCAGATGGAACTGGTAGAGGAAGTTTCTTAGACTCAGTGGTCACTGCTTCTGGTGACTTGTTCTTTGAATATGGCCAGCATCAGTGGCATTCATGGAGAAGGCAGTTGGTTGAAGCTGGAGTTAGGATCGTGTTTTGTCAAACAAAGGGTGCAGAATTCTCTCAAAGGTTCTTTTGCATTTTTACATGCAATGCCAAGTGAGAATGAACACTTGCAGGCTCATGGATCCTGACATATTAGAATTGTACTGTGGGCTGGCTCCATTGCCTGTCTTTAAAGTAGTCAGATCTCACGTGGCTGACAGCGGTTCAAGAACCCTAGCAGCTTGAGAAATATGCTGGACACATGTGTGTGCATGCCCAGAATCCAAAAAAGGAGGGCGAGATTGAGGAGAAAGGATTGCAGTGTAACCATGCCCCATGGGAGGTGCTTTATCCTCTCCCTCTCTCTCTGTCTCTGTCTCTGTCTGGTGGGCACACTCACCCACTAGCACATACATGAAATTATAACAGAATTGCATGGTAGTGTCGAGGAGGCATGGAATGATTACACTCATCATCTTTCACAGCAGGAAGTCTGTATAGTACGGACATAAATGCATTTCTTCAGTCAGTTCTATCCACCAAGCAGAGACACTCTTATTTACTGACCACTCAATATGTGTCAGGGACACTCAGCACACAGCAAGTGGGTTTTGTCATCTCTAGTTTTCATGAGAGGAAACAAGGTTTCAATGAGATTAACTTCCTAAGGATAGAAGCATGGGGTGGGCAGTGAAACTTTCCCAAGGGAGGGGAGGGTGGGCAAAACCTGTACTCTTAAGAGCAACACAGTATCATTGCATGCCATGGCTGGAAAAAAAAAAAAAAAAAACCCCAAAAACAAAAAGAAAAACAAAAAAACATTTCTGAGTAAATTGTCCTTTACATTCGGTGGAGAGTACAGTTGAGATAACAGGCATTGGAATATGAAAACAATCTGATGGATATGACATCATTCATTATTTGGATGTATTTTCCAGACTTTATATTGTGTATCCAGGGAGATAGAAGATGGACATAACCAGACTTCAACGACACTAACCCTTGAAGAAATGCTTCCCCTGATGTGTCTTAAGATAGCATGGGCTTCAGCCAGCAGGCAGTGTGATGGTTAAGGTGCTGGACTCCCACATCGCTGATCATGATTTAAGTCCTGGACCCTCCACCAGCTTGAAAATCATGCTGGGTACAAGTGCATGCATGCCCCAAATCCCAAGAGGACAATGAAAGAGAAGGGACCGTAGTATCTCCATCCCCCCTCTCTCTGTCTCCCTCCAGCAAGCACACACACCCTATGGGGAAAAAAAAAAAAGCTAAAAATAAATAAATAAATAATAGCAGGGGCCTGAAGGACAATAAAAGTAACAGGGGCAAGGTGGTTGATGTATGGTAACAAAACTGGACCTATTTGCAAAAGGTCCTGAGTTCAGATCCTAGGACTTCCTGGGAACACCTGGTACACATATGTTTGCCCATGACGTGAGACAGGTGAGGTTGTGAGTGGACTCCGGTGTGGTGACCCTGTTGAGGACAACTGTATCTCTGTCTTTCCATCTTACTCCCTCAAGAAAAAAAGTAATAAATAA
The DNA here is from genome assembly GCF_000334495.1 of Tupaia belangeri chinensis. Lineage (NCBI taxonomy): Eukaryota > Metazoa > Chordata > Mammalia > Scandentia > Tupaiidae > Tupaia > Tupaia belangeri. The sequence continues at coordinate 3,183,469 of NW_006159795.1, forward strand.
GCTTAAATAACTAACCAAGTGAATAATGTCTTTGCATCTGTAAAAACAGGGTTGAAGGCATTATCCCTTGGGTTGCCTACTGCTGTTTGTATCAGAGCCATAAAATAATTTTATATTTATTTTGTAATTTAATACTGGGAAAATGTTTATCTCTCTTGGAAGAGCAAACAAGTTTCTTTAAGGAGAATTATCCAACTCATTTCTTTTTCTCAGAAACAAAGAGCTAAATTCTGTGTTCCAGGACAGAAATGATATAAAATGGTTAGTGCTACTTAGTGGAAATATAATACGGGCTACTTATGTGATTTTTTTCTACCACATATGCAATTTAAAACTTCTAGTGGCCACATTGCAAAATTAAAAAAAAAATGAGTAAACTTATTTTTATTGAACCTAATACTTCCTAAATGCCATCATTTCAACATGTAATTAAAATAAAATCTACTGATACAGCTATCTAACATGCTTTTCTCTTTTTTGAAGTTTGTTTGTTTCCTATAAGAGACAGGCACCCCCAATAAGGTCCTCAATGGCACAATTCATCCTCAACCTCAGCCACCAGGTGCAGGGACATACACATATGCCCACGCACACAAAGAGACCTCTGGACACAAACTTGGAACCATACATGTGGGCCCTGCACTGCACAGCATTGTCTTACTGCAGAACACTGGCTGGCCCTACATTTTCTTTCTTTTCATAGTGACATCTTAGAAATCTGCTGTTTATGTTGTCAGGACAGTACATGTCAATACTGATAAGCCATATGTCAAGGGCTCAATAGCCACATGTGACTAGTGGCTTCTGCATCACACAGCAGGTCCAGACAACTGGTCACCAGCTCAGTCTGTGTGTGAGTGTGTGTGTGTGTGTGTGTGTGTGTGTGTGTGTGCACGCTTGACTGTTTTTCTACTTCTGTTTTGATAGGAGTTTTACATACATATCTTCTATGAGGCTACTTTGAGATTAGATGGGAAGTCTGCAGGCTAGGACTTATAAGTAAGAAAATAAATAAGTGAATAAACAAATGAATACATACATACCACTAAAGCAGGAATTTTGGAGAGGTTTTAGGCCAAGCTTTGCTTGAACTGGCTGTGTAACTACGCATAATGGTAATGCCTTTCGATGTCAGCTTCCTTCTTGAAGAAGTGACAAATTTCATCCAGGTGGCTTCTAAGACTGCTCTAGCTCAAAGACATTTTGTTACTTTTTTTGGAGAGGTTTTTGCTATAGGGCACATGCACTTACCAGAAAGACAGAGACAGACAGAGAGAGAAGAAAGCGAGAAATCACTTCCCGGGGAGATGGCCACGCAGCAATCCCTTCTCCTCCATTCTCTCGGGATCTCGGGCACGCATGCACATGCGCCCGGCGTGAGTTTAAACCACCGGGTCTGGGACTCGAACCACAGTTGGCTACATGAGAGTCCAGTGACATAGCTATTACACTAACTGCTGGTCCCAACATTTTGTTACTTTTTAAAGTCATAGTATTGGATTTTGATTGTGGTTTCAAAGTAAGCACATGTTAAATCATACATGGGGTCCTTTAAAAAGTTAATGGAAAATGTGAATTAGGAAAAACTGGGTATGGGTTTCGGTGTTTTTGTTCGTTTGTGTGTTTTTTCCAAAATAAACTTATATTTTAATTCTGTTTTTACACAAATGTTTAAATCCTATTGTAGCTCACAAAATGAATCTATCGCTGTCTAAAACCTGGCATTAAAATAAGATTATAGACGGGGAGGTGTAGTGGTTAAGGCACTGGACTTCTGTATGGCCAACTGTCCTTTGAGTCTCACTCTCTGTGCTTTGAAAATCACACTGGCTAATGTGTGTGCATGTTGCAAATCTGGAGAAGAGAATAGAGGAGAAAGGATTGCTGTGTGGCCAACCCCCTGGGAGGTGATTTCTCACTTTGTCTCTCTAGCAAGTACACAGACCCTGTAGCGAAAAATCGCTAAAAACAAATAAACACACAAAAACAAAAACTAACTAAATAAAATAAGATTATTGAGGGAGGATGAGGAAAGAAAGACATAATAGAGTTTGTCTTTTCTTACCCACTGATAGTGAGCTAACATGCTCACAGAGTCAGAGTGATTTATAAAATTTTCAATGAAAGGGAACCAGCAGTTAGCATAATGGCTATGTCGCTGGACTCCCATGTAGTCGACCGCGGTTCGTGTCCCGGACCCGGTGGCTTAAAACTCACGCCGGGCGCGTGTGCGTGCGTGCCCAAGATCCCGAGAGGAGAATGGAGGAGAAGGGATTGCGGCGTGACCATCCCCCCTGGGGGGTGATTTCTCGCTTTCTGTCTCTGTGTCTCTCTCTGTCTGTCTGGCGAGCGCACGCGCCCTACAGTGAAAATCTCTCAAAAAAAAAAAAAAAAAATTTTCAGTGAAAGAATAAAACTTTATTTCTCAGTGGTAACAATCTAAGTCAACACCTCGAGAGACGATTTAATGAGAAAGCTGATAACGATGTTTCTGATTAGGCTTTGGAAAACAGCACAATTAACTCCAAATGTAATTTCCTAGAACCGTGAAGATGATTGAATTATCTTTGACCATATTTTGTCCATTTGCTAGCCAATGTGTGGTGAACAATCAGGATCCCTCATAAAGTAATTTGTATGTTGTAGCTATAGGAATAAGGGGAGTAATGATTTTAAATGACTTAAAAGGCTATTCTCATCTTTGTGATAGTATCATCGGTTAAAATACCAAATTCATGGAAAATGAATTCAAGTATAAGTTTATTTTGGTGCCAAAAGATGCATAGTTTTTCCATAATACACAGTTTCTGTGAACTATTTGAAGCCCTCTCATATATGCATTGAAATAGAACTAAAGGATGCTTTTGCTTTTGATAACACCAGTCTGGGCCCGCTGTGGTGACGCTGGTGAAAATGCTCTGCAATGCTGGACCCTGAGCCCCATAGGGAAGGTTCTGGGCTCATGTTCTGGGATGTCCTGCCAACTCTGGATATATAGCCATGCCCAGGATCTGGGCTGGCTGATCTGAACCTGTGGAAGGGTACTTGCCTCTGTCTCTCGCCCTCTGTCTCTCTCTCTCCCACGGAAGAAATGGATACACAAATTTTAGAAAAACCAAAAATTATAAATCTAAATCACTTTTTTTTTTTTTAGTTTTGCTAAGGCACTCGCCAGAAAGAGAGAGAGAGAGAGAGAGAGAAAGACAGAGAGAGACAGACAAAGAGAGAGAGAGAGTAATTACTTCCTGGGGGATGGCCATGCTGCAATCCTCTCCTATTCTCTTATGGGACTCTGGGCATTCACACATATGCAACCAGTGTGATGTTCAAGCTACAGAGTCCAAGTCATGAATCATATAGTCAGCCACTTGGGATCCAGCTGCTCCAACCTCCACACTGCCCACTGGCCCTCCAAATCACATATTTTATAATACTACAAATGGCGTTTTATTTTAAAAACCATATAAGCTGTCACTTACAATGATTTTAGAACAATGTCTTATGTAATGCCATGTTAATGCTCATAGAATAACTAAAATTAATTTTTTTTTTTTGGTGGGGGAGGCATGGTCTTGTTGAACAATGGTTAAGCCGCTTCCACTGGGAGCTGGATCCCACGTGGTAGATAGAGTGTGGTTCAAGTCCTGGCCCTGGAGGCTTAAAAAACATGCCAGGTGCAGGTGTGTTTGTGCCCCAAATCTTGACAGGATGGAGAAATAGAGGAAAAAGGATTGTGCAGTGACCGCATTCCACTGGGAGTATTTTCTCTTTCTTCTCTCCCTTTTTAGGAGTGCACATGTTCTCTGGCAATAATAATAATAATAAAAGAAAAAAAGAAAAAATAGCTTCAGGAAAAAATATTTTTGCTGGTAAGCAAAATAAACTCTAAAGAAGATAAGAATTATTTGTGCCCTAAAAAGACAGCAATAGGATTTGAGGTAACTGAATTTTCTATTTTTCTAATTATTAAACTCTGAAAAAACATTTTTAATAAAAATGAACACTATTGATTAGAGAGGAGATCCATGTAGGACCAGCAGTTGGTGTAATGGCTATATCGCTGGACTCTCCTGTAGTTGCCTGTAGTTCTAGTCCTGGACCTGGTGGCTTAAACTTATGCTGAGCATGTGTGCATGCATGCCCACCCAAGATCCTGAGAGAAGAATGGAGAAAAAGGGATTGTGGTATGGCCATCCCCTCTGAGGGGTGATTTCTTGCTTTCTGTCTCTCTCTGTCTTGCTGGAGAGCACACTCGCCCTATAGCAAAAACGTCTCAAAAAAAAAAAAAGAGAGAGAGGGAGAGGGAGAGAGAGAGCGAGAGAGAGCGAGCGAGAGAGAGAGAGAGAGAGAGGAGATTCATGTTACAAATATTATTCATTGTCAATAAGTTTATACTATAAACATGCAAAGGATGTTCAAAGAAATTCCAGAAATCTAAACTTAGACAGTTGGGACAGTTGATGAGTAAATTTATTTGGCCATTTTTATTTCATGCATTGACCTGTAGTGTAGAGTTACTCTTAGTTGTAGTTATAAAACCTCTATCTTTTGTGAGACTATTGGGGCACAAACAAGAGGAGTTACAGGTATACAGAGATGTAGGTTCCATCTAGAGTCCAGGGGTAAGACATGCTATGACTCTACTATAAACTACATGCTATGTGTGCACCTAGCTGGGTCAGATGGTCCTCACCTGTTCAATGCAGGGGATACCTGTACCTACTTACAGTGCTGCTGTGGGAAACACATGGAAAGTACAAGGAAGATTTTTTTTTTTTTGAGATGTTTTTGCTATAGGGCACACACGCTCACCAGAAAGAGAGACAGAAGGCGAGAAATCACCCCCCAGGGGGAGGCCACGCTGCAATCCCTTCTCCTCCATTTTCCTCTCGGGATCTTGGGCACGCACACACATGCACCCGTTGTGAGTTTAAGCCACCAGGTCTGGGACTTGAACTGTGGTTGGCTACATGGGAGTCCAACGACATAGCCATTACGCTAACTGCTGGTCCCAGGAAGTCTTCAACACATATACTAGGTGAATAGTATTCCGCCAAACTTTATGTTCTTCCCTGATCTCAGCCTATAACCTTATTTGGAAATAGAGCTATTGCGAACGTGATAGCTAGATAAGGTCATAGGGGACTAGGGTAGGCTGTAATGTAATGACTGGCATCCTTGTAAGAGGGATTTGGACACAGACACACATACACAGGGAGAATGCCACATGTAATGGATGCAGATCGGGGTGTATGTCTACAAGCCAAGGAATACAAAGATTGGTGGCAATCACCAGCAACTGGGAGAGACAAGGCGCTATCCCTCCCTTCGAGGTTTCAAAGACAGCATGGACTTGCTGTCACTTCACTTTGGGTTTCTGCCCTCCAGAACTGTGAGCAATAGATTTCTACTATTCTAAGCCTCTAGTTTGTGACATTTTGCAGAAAACTGACCCTTAGTAGAGTAGCTATTCCAGAACTGGAATGGCTCCTCAATAGGAGGCAAAAGAGGAAGTTCAATGTAGCTAGTCAGGCCTGTGTCCATGAGGTCCAGAGATAAACTCCAGTGAGGCTCTGAGAACAGGTGATATTCTGAAATTTACACAAAAATTGGCAAGCAGAAAGCTAGAATTCTGGCCCAGCTAGTGAAACAATTCAAGGTGTACTGGACTGCAGTGCTGGAAGCCACATGCTGACCATAGGTTTGGATGCTCAGATTGACCTGAAAGTGTGCAAGGTGTGTGTAGGCACCCAAGTTCCTGGGGAGCCAACTGAGTGACTAGGGAAAGGGAATCACAGTGTGACAAAACACTGTTGAGAGTGCCTCTCTCTCATGGACACATATGTTTTCTAACATAAAAAAAATAATAATGTAGAGAAAGCAAGCTGAGACTGCCACTTGGCAGCAGCCTGTTGCTTGGGATTTAGAGGAAGGTCTGTGATCTTTGAGCCTGGAGAATCCTACCTATCTGCACTAGTATATCATGGTGGGATGCATGCAGAGGGTATGGGTTTCTGTGTGGAGGGCAGAAGATGAGGATAGAAGACAGGTGAGGATTAGACCAAAGAAAGCCTTTATGCCCCTTTTCACTCTCTGAGATGCCTCCATATGGTTCTAGGCCAGGGCCCGTCAGTGGGAAGTCCATGGACCAGCTGTATCAGCAAACCTCACGAGCTTATTAGAATTGCAGAATCACAGGCCCTATCCCTAGATTGATCAGAAACTTGGAGCATGAGGCTAAGGAGTCTGTTTTAAAAAGCTTTCCAAGTGATTCTTAGGCAGAGTAAAAATGTGAATGCACAGGTCTAGTCTAGACCATGGATAGTCATGAACAGTTTAGCCTCAGGTAAGCAACCTAAAATTACAGTCATATAAGCAGGTTTCCTCTCTTTCTTCTGGGTTTTCTGATTCCATATCCTCTACTCCCTTTAAAATAGATTAAGAATCAATCTTCTCTCCTTACCACCATCATCGTAGACCAAACCACCATCATCATTCAGCTGAACTCATGAACATGTTTCCAAATTAGTTTCCCCGATCCTCACTGGTCAGCATGTTTTACAGACCAGCAGCACCAGCATCACCAGCTCAGGCCTCAGCTTAGGCTGTCTGAACCAGAACCTGCATCTAATAAGATCCCAAATGAGTCCTGTGTCCATTTGAGAAGCACAGTTCAAGGGTCCATTTTCCACACAAGAGCTACAGTCATTTTCCTGAGACTATCCATTGGACCATGTTAATTCCACTTAATGATTTTCTCTTCAGTGGCTTCTTTCTGCACATACCATAACTGCTGAGCTGTTTGTCATGTGCTCTTACTCTAAAGAACTTAATGTGATTCTCCCTTCTGTTTCTCTAACCTCCCCTCCGTTCATTCTACCCATGGTTTACTGTGTCTCACCTTCTTTACTGTTTTGGAATAAGCACTTTTCCCTTTTCCCACTTTCCCCTACCTCGGAGCCTTTACACTTGCTGTTTTCTCAATGTGGAATAATTCTCCCTAGTTTTTTACAAGCTGATTATGCTTTATTCTTTCCATGTCCCCAGCTGTATGTGTCTTTATGGGTCACCTCATTCCAGATAGACATATCAAAAGGACTCTCCTGTCCCTACTGGTTCTCTAGTACATTATACTATTTATTACTTTCTTTGATAGACCTCATCACATTCTGAAATTGCACTTGGTATTCATGTGCTTATGGTTCAACTTCCTGCATTATCCTGGTAGCTGCTTGAGGGCTGTCACATTGCTGTGTCCCCAGGGCACAGTAGACACTAGATAAATATAAGTTGAATGAATGTCTGAGGGGTGCTTCTCACCATGATGGTCTGGGCATATTTGGCTCTGGGAACCCAGGCACAAATACAGAGGTCACCTGTGCAAGGCATTATGGGTACCAGGGCAGCAAAGAACAGCTGAAACTTCTCTTTTTTAAGATGCCTCTTCAACTAGGTTCCAAATTTCACTCAACCGGGTTGGCAGCTGTGATACAGGAAGTTAATCAGCTGGTACTGACTCCACCAGCTAGAACTTAGAGCATGACTCCCTGAACATCTCTCGTCAGAGCTTGGTCCAAAAAAAAAAAAAAAAAATCAGTCCATGAGCCACCCTGAGCTAAACTGGCTTAAGAGCTGTAAAGAATGAAGGGGGTTGGGTGGCTTCCCTACCTGTGGTCATATAGGTCCCAATATATAGTGCAAATCATCCAACAATCCATGTAAATGACTCTCCTCCTCCATAGGATACAACAAACAAACAAAAGCACTTGTTCAACTTACTTTTTCTTACTGTCCTTCTTGGCACTCTTTTCCAAAGCTGCTCTTCTTCTCAGGTAGTCATTCTGAATTTCATTGTATTTTGTAGTGTGTTCTTTGATAAGGTCAGTGGTTTTCTTGTGGTGTCTCTTAACCAGGTCTTTCATTTCTTTGTAGTGCTTCTTTTGAAGTTTCACAAAGGATTTCTGTTGCTTTAGCTCTTCAATAGTCTGTGCTTCCACTTCTGCAATGAACGAGGATAAGACCAAAAGTCCCAATATAAAGGCAACCGGCAGCCTACGCTATGAGCCCGCTCGCTAGATCGTGACCAGTTGGGTGGAGCTCAAGAGCATAGCTTTGACGCCAAATGTCTCTGGGTTTGGTCTGGCTCTAGGACTTTGGGACTATGTTACCACATTTCTCAAAAAACCAATTTCTTAATTTGTATTATTATTACATTTTTTAAAAAAATCAATAATGTCATTATTATTTTAGAGTTTGGGCTCCCTAGAAGCAGATCCTTAGATAGGGATTCAGGTGCATGTGATTTACGGAGCATTTACTCATTGTCAAAGGAGGGGAGTGAGGGCAGCAGATGGGTGGGGGAAGTGCTGAGCAAGGATGTGGTCCTAGCTGCAGTCTGGCTTCTGCCTGATCCCCGGGGGAGCTCTAGGGCATATATCCTACCACAGAGTTAGTCTCATCCTGAGGCAAGAAAGTTAGCTTCTTGCATGTTTTGGGCAGTCAGCAGCAGGAGGCATAATCTTTTGCAGAAGAGGTTTCTGTTTGGACTGAGGGCAATTTTGTAGAGACAGGGAAGCTATGAGCTGGAGGCTCACCATAGCAAGGAGGTAGATGCACCAGATGTTCAGGGAATCTGGGCAGGACACCAACAGCATCTGCTTTAAAGATTATAACACTTCTTCTACTTCATAGGGTTGTTATGATGATAAGTAAAAGAATGAACAGAAATACCTATTTATCATAGTTTGGGGCACCGTGCCTGTAGAGTCATAGTAAATGATGGTGCAGGTTCTACAGCACGTCTCTAAGGGGTGCTCCTCACAGTACGGACATCATAGGTTTACACATTTATCACAACCGTGTATAGCAGTAAGGTGTCTTGAGGGAAGATCCCTTAATCTAAGTTTGCACAATGGCACCAGAAAGGTGAGAAGCAGCCTACATTACTGCATAGCATTTTATCATTGCTGAGAAAACTTAAAAAAAATCTTTTTTTAATTTTATATATTTGCCATTGGGCATATGTGCTTCCTGGAGAGAGGAAGAGAGAGAGAAAGCACTCCCTGGGGGGAAGGAGTACACATCACTTTCCCTTCTCTTCCATTCTCGTCTCAGGATTTGGGCCATGCATGCACACACACCTAAGATGTATTCCAAACTACCGGTTTTGGGACTTGTACCATAAAGCTGGCCACGTGAGATCCAGCCACTTTACACACCACACTGTCAGGTAGTCCACTGAGAACACTTACAACATAATAGCCTAACCTTAAAGCGTTCTTTATTTTACTGGTGTATTTAATTAGCTCTAGAATAAGCATTTTAAAAATATGTTAACATTTCTGAAATTAAGATGCATTGCATAGTTAAAGTGTGTCACAGATTTTCAGAGCTTTGCTTTCTAAGCAATAGATGAAGATGAAGTGCCTTATAATTTATAGTGTCTTAATTTCAATCAATGATCATTCATTTGCACTTAGATTAAGTCTTAGTTCAAAAATTTGTATCCTTTGATTTGAACCTCTACTTCTGGGGAAGAAAAATGTTACCATACATATTTAGAACAGTCCAGAGATTCAGAAATATCATATGTCATGAATAACAATATACTTGAATAGAAAATGAGATATTTAGTGGAAAAACATTGAAATCGGAATAATAACTTATGCTCCTAAATTCTAAGATCTTTAAGCAATCAGGATATGCTTCCTTTTTTTTAATAATGTGTCTATTCTCTTGACATTCAATTCCTTTTGAGAAACAGGCCGTGGAGAGAACCAGGTACATTTATTTAATGGTTTCCCTCAGGCCCAAACTGACTCATTATGGTTGCATAATAAGTTATTATATTAAGAATTTATAATCCTAAGAAGTTGCTGCATTTTTGGAGACAGATGAAACCCTACTTTTTATTTTATTTTAGTTTTAAAAACTTTGTCTTTAGAGAGAGATTTTTGTTACAGGGAGCATATGCTCACTGGAGAGACAAAGAGATAGAAAGCGAGAAATCACCCCCTGTGGGGAATAGCCATGCCACAACCCCTTTTCCTCCATTCTCCTCTCAGGATCTTGGGCATGCACACACACATGCCTGGCATGAGTTTTAGGCTACCAGGTCTGGGACTTGAACCGTAGTCGACTACATGGGAATTTGGCAACGTAACCATTACGCCATCCACTGGTCCCTCAATCCTACTTTTTAAAAAATGGTTTGTAGCAGAGCAGATATGACCAGTTAAGAAACAGGGCTCCAGATGGCCTAAGCTATTTTTTTGTTTGTTTGTTTTGATTCCATGTTAATACTATATATAAAAAGTCTATAGATGAGAGGCTATTCCTTTAAACATACTGTTAAGTATAAAAGACTGTCCATTTATGCAAAGACATGACTATCGCTCATAAATAAGCTACCTAGAGATAAGCACACCATATTTTGGCAAAGAGTCATTGCCTTTTGCCTATGTATTTACATACTTTTAACACATTCTAGGAACACTCCGGTCTAGTTTATGCATTAATGCTGTACTGTTTCCCACAACTAAATCTTTTATAACATGTTTTCTTTTATATGATCTTCAAGTAACTTTTTTAAGGCTTTTGCCATAAGATGTGTGCATTCCCACACAGAGAAGGAGAGAGACAGTGAGAGAGAAAGTGAGAAATCATCCCTTGGAGGGATGGACATGCTGCAATCCCCCTTCTCCTTCATTTTCCTTCTGGCATTTTTGGGTACACATGCATATATGTCTGGCGTGTTTTACAAGTCCTCAGGTCTGGGATTCAAACTGAGATTGACCATGTGCGAGTCCAGTGTCTTAACCACCACGTCGCCACCTGCTGGTCCCTTCAAGAAATTTTTCTATACATTTTTTTTTGTGTGAAATATAAATGTACATATAAAAATACATAAGTCGTAACTGTACAGCCCTGTATATTTTCACAAAATCAACATGCCTCTGTACTTATCACCCTGGTCAAAATCAGACCTAAGTAAAGAAAAGCATATCAATTTTAGCCTCATTAGTACATGTAGCAAATTAAACATTGCCACACTGTATTTCAGTTCTTAACTGCTGTGCATTTTATGATTACAAAGATCATGGTCTGCATTATCTAAAATACAGTTAATTGTTGGCTCTTTGGGGAAATCTACATTCCTGTTCGCCAGGTCACATCTCCAGTATAAAGCTATACTTCAATTCTTAAATAACTATTTTGTGAAACTATATTACATTTAGGCCAGGGGGGTTCTACTACCAGGTACCGTGGTCCTCACTTATCTACCGTGGTTTCATTTACTGTGGTTTGAGATACCTGTAGTCACCTGCAGTTCGAAATAATAAATGTTAAGTTCCAGGAATAGACAGGCCATAAGTGCTAAGTTGTACTGTATTCAGAGTGGTGTGATGAAACTCTGGACCATCCTGCTCCAGCCCACCTAGGACATGGCCCATCATCCTGTCTAACACATACTGCTATTGGTCCACTAGTGACTTAGTGGCTTGATTGTCAGACCCCCTATCCTGGTACCTCAGTGTTAGAGTTCTAGTAATATTTAACTTAATATTGGCCCCAAAATGCAAGAGTAGCGTGTGTGCGTATAATTATGATCATGCTATTTTCTTACTATTGTTAATCTTTTACTGTGCCTAATTTATAAATTAAACTTTATCATAGTTTTGTTTTGTTTTGCTTTTTTTTTCCTCTGGAGAGATTTTTGCTATAGGCTGTGTGGGCTCGCCACAGAGACAGAGAGAGACAGAAAGTGAGAAAGCACCTCCTAGGGAGGATAGACACACTGCAATCCCTTCTCCCCCCTTCTCCTCTTGGGATCTTGGGCCCGCACACACACACACACCTGCCTGGCATGAGTTTTAGGTCACCAGGTCTGGAAATTGAACCACGTTCAACTATGTGGGAGTTCAGCAATGTAACCATGATGCCATCTGCTGGTTATTTTAGGTACTTATATACAGGAAAGAACAGTATATATTAGGGTTTGGTACTAGCTGTGTTTTCAGGCATCCATTGTGGGTCTTGGAACTCATCCTCTATGGAAAAGAGGTAGAGGTAAGTTCTCTGTGATTACTTCCTGTAAGGTAGCCTTAACCAGCTGAATGTGTGCAAATTTTTTTAAAAGAAGAAATATTATTAATATTATTTTCAGACCTGAAGGGAAATCTTTCCTTAAAATACATATGCTATATAATGGTGAGCTGCTTAATTTCATGGAGAAAAGAGTTGGTATTTACCTGTTAAGACACTCTGAATAAGATCTTCTGTTTTTGCAGGAGCCTTTACAGAACCTGCAATAAAAAAGATAAAATAAATAGCTTTCCTTAACTTTAAAAATTGTTTTCTTATTATACAAAGAAATATTTGGTCCTTGCATTTAAGTTTCTTTATGTTAAAAAAAATCTTACAAATTGTGGGAGATAATCATTCATTAATTATTATTCTAAAAAAGTCTTCACTTTGGAACTTTGAGACAAACCTAATTAAATGTGAAATATGCTCCATTTATAGGAAGAGAAAGATCATCCCTTCATTTGGAAGCAAAACAAATTCTGTTTAGGCAGTGCTAGTGCCACCTTTTGACAAAATCAGGAACTACAAGTGGTCTTTCCAAAACCCAGGGCTGACCTCCAGGTGGTAATAATTTTTGCAGGAAAGAACCATTAATGGATAACAAAATCAGTGGGCAAGCAGTTCAAGAAGAAACAGGATACTCGTTTAGGTTCAAAGTGTCTCCTTCATAACATCTAGGAAAACCCATGACTCATTGGAGAAATCTTTTTTTTTTTTTTTGAGAGATTTTTGCTATAGAGTGTGTGTGCTCAGCAAAGAGACAGAGACAGAAAGCAAGAAATCACCTCCCAAGGGTGATGGGCATGCTGCAATCCCTTCTGGCCCATTCTCTGCTTCAGTTCTTGGGCATGCATGCACATGTGCCCAGCATGAGCTTCAAGCCAGGTCCAAGACTCCAACCACAGTTGACCATGTTGGGAGTCCAGCGCCCTAACTACTAGGCAACCTGCTGGCCCCGGATAAACCATCTTAACCAAGTGGCGTAACCTCACCAGCAGTGAGACATACCAGCTTCATGTACCCTGATAGGATGCATGGAGAAGGGAAGGACATTATGTCTGTGATGTTCTTGCCCCAAACGCATCACCTCAATCCACTCATTAGAGAAACTGAGCCAGTCCAACTGAGGTATCATCTATAAAAATAATGGGCCAAAAATTCTACAAAAGCATCATGTTATGAAATTCAGGAAAGACCAAGGGACGGTCGTAGATTAAAGGAGACATGCTGGGTAAATCCAGTGCGGGATCCCGGGTTGGAACCTGGAACCATCAGCACAGAAGTGGAAAGTAGGTGAACTTCAAACAAGGTCTGCATCTCCATTCAGGGGAAGGTGCCAAGGTTAATTTTCAGTTTTGGATGGCTGCACTACAACCCTATCAATGTTAGCTTTAGGGAAGAGGAGATAATCAGTGCAATGTGAACTGTGCCATTTATTTTTATTTACTTCTTTATTTTTTAGTCCGTGCCATTTGAAACACATTTTCTGTAAGCTGAATCATTCCAAAGTATCAAGTTTTTAAAAAAATCAAACATATTTCAAAGGCTAAACTTATTCTCAGAAGGACAAGACTATGTTTATTCATGTATATTTTCTTCACTCTTTGCTATAGGGTACATGCACTAGCCAGAGAGACAAAGAGAGAAAGAGGGAAAGTGTGAAATCACCCCCTAGGGATGATGGCCACACCAAATCCCTTCTCCTATATTCTCCTCTTGGAATTTTGGGTATACACCTATACCCAGTGTATCTTCTAAGCCTACAGGTCCAGGACTCGAACCACAAACTTTGCCATGTGGGATCCAGCTGTCTTAACCACCATGCACCTGATTGGCCCTTTACTTACATATTTAAATGATTTATTTATATACAATTTTTTGAGAGTTTTCTTCACTATAGGGCGCGTGTGCTCGCCAGACAGAGAAAGACAGAGAGACAGAAAGCGAGAAATCACCCCCCAGAGGGGATGACCACGCCGCAATCCCTTCTCCTCCATTCTCCTCTCGGGATCTTGGGAATGCATGCACATACTCCTGGCATGAGTTTTTTTTTTT
>NW_006159795.1:3197695-3229509 GCF_000334495.1 Tupaia belangeri chinensis
GGGGGATGGTCACGCCGCAATCCCTTCTCCTCCATTCTCCTCTCGGTATCTTGGGCACGCACGCACATGCGCCCGGCGTGAGTTTTAAGTCACCGGGTCCGGGACACGAACCGCGGTCGACTACGTGGGAGTCCAGCGACATAGCCCTTATGCTAACTGCTGGTTCCCCTCCTGGCATGAGTTTTAAGCCACCGGGTCTGGGACTTGAACTGTGGTTGACTACATGGGAGTCCAGCGACATAGCCATTACGCTAACTGCTGGTCCCGTTATTTATTATTTTAAAAGCACTCAAAAAGTTTGTACTTGGTATATAAAAATTTTTATTTGAAAAATGTCACTTACAGGGACCAGTAGATAGCATAATGGCTACGTCGAGGGACTCCCATGTTGTTGACCGCAGTTCGAGTCCCAGATCTAGCGGCTTAAACACATGCCGGGCACATGTGTGTGTGCCCAAGATCCCAAAGAGGAGAATGGAGGAATAGAGATTGTGATGTGGCCCCAATCACTCCCCCCTGGGGGGTGATTTCTCACTTTCTGTCTCTCTGTCTTTCTCTGTCTTTCTGGAGAGCGCATGCGCCCTATAGCAAAAAAACACACACACACACACACAAAATAAAAACCTCTCCAAAAAAAAAAAAAGAAAAATATTACTTATTGTTTATCATTAAGTCATCCTCCTACTATTACTTTCAACAACTTTCTTGAAAGCAGAGTCCTCGGGGCTGGCAGGTGGCATAGTGGTTAAGGGTGGTGGACCCCCACATGGCTGATCACTGTTTGAGTCCCAGACCCCTGGTGGTTTGCCTTCTCACTTTTTATCTCTTTCTCTCTCTCTCACTCTATTCCCTGTCTGGTCAAATTTAAATAAATAAATAAGCAAGTAATGCTAAATAAAATAATAATAATAATAAAAAAAGCAGAGTTCTCAGCTCATGCACGGCTGATACGAGTGAACTATGATTTGTTCTTTTTAAATCTCACTCTCCCCTATGAGAAATACTCTTTCAGCTCAGGAGAAGATATGGATCTTATCAGTGCCATGCCTGATCAAGAGAAGGAAGGGAGGAGATGCAAAGCCACCACTTCAGGGAAGGAAATTCTTTCCCCTTTTTATTTCCTTTCTTTACCAATTCCACAAAAAGTTAAGTACATGCTGTTCCTCCACACTGCATAGAATACAAAAGAAACTCAGCCTGAAGCCCGTCCTAGGAAGTCTCCCATCTACGGGGGACATGGGACACACAGGGGAGATCACAGAAGCAGCAGCGATTACATGTCAACATCAGCTGCACAGAAACCAAAGGGCTGTTCCGAGAAACGAGACGTGAGTGTGGCTTTGGCTGGAGAAGGGAAACTAAAAGCAAGAATTTTAGTGTAGGAAATTGTATCAGTCCGGGCTTCACTTGTCCCTGGCTCTGTGGCCTTCAGGAAGTACTTTATCTTCTCAAAATTGCAGAGTATTCATCGGTTTAAGGGGACAATACTGGAATCTACTTTCCTAAGTCGGGTGGGAGAGGAAAATAAAATAATCCATATGAAGCACTTAGCAACATGCCTCGCACCTGGCAGATAAGCAAGGCCACTGAAAAGGGAGTTGGAGGAAGAGGGAAAGGTGCGCTAGACAGAGACGTAATGAAGTGGACTAACAATGTGCTTCTGAAGCAGCATTTTCGATAAGTTACTTGAACAACTCTCTCTCTCTTTTTTTTTTTTTTTCCTTTTTTGGAGAGGTTTTTGCTATAGGGCACGTGCACTCACCAGAAAGAGAGAGACAGAGAGACAGAAAGCAAGAAATCACCCCCCCAGAGGGGATGGCCATGCCGCAATCCCTTCTCCTCCTTTCTCCTCTCGGGATCCTGGGCATGCACGCACATGTGCCTGGCGTGAGTTTAAGCCACCGGGTCCAGGACTCAAACTGCAGTCGACCACATGGGAGTTCAGCGACATAGCCATTACACTAACTGCTGGTCCCTGAACAACTCTTCATAAACTGCCAGAGGAGGGATCATAACCCATTCCTAAACAAAGACCCAGGAAACCTGGGTTTTGTTTTATTTTATTTTATTTTGTTTATTTTATTTTATTTATTTTATTTTATTTTATTTTATTTTATTTTATTTTATTTTCCCCCTGTGGTTTCCAGAGTTATCAGCATAGTGAGGTGAGCAGTTCTGAGTCTCCCTGGACATTCTCAAATTCATTCATTATGCATTTATGGGGCACTTCCTAAATCTAGGCATTTTCCCTCACTTCATGCTTCAGTTAACTGAAATTTGGGTCGTTGGGAAAGTCAGGACACATTTTTGCATAGGAAAAACATAGGAAAATGTGCCCTGACTGTCCCATCAACCTAATATACTACGTGACAGCACCCCTGCAGGAGGAATGCAGGAACCGAAGGCACTTACTCATGTTTCAGACTGCTTACCTGGTGCTGGTTGATTGTGCAGAGCCTGGGTGGGTGGTTTGGGTGTCAAAGACGTGGTGTGGTTCACCCCATTTTCCGCTGGAGTCGTCCTGGTTTCACTGGGAGCCTCTGACGGAGCTTCCCCGGGATCAGCCTACAATCATAAACATCCTTTCATGTGCCACAGATCTTACTGTTCTTCTACAACAACCCTAATCAGCAAGGCGACATTTTACAGCATTTCTGCAGCTCATCGGGAGTATGAAATAGACCAAACTTGACTCTGTCTGGAAAGCAGAGTGAAAACAGCAAAGCAGGGAACTGTGATTGTGGTCGGTAAATTGTGTGAATGATCCCATGTTTGCATCACCCTCTGCCCGTGCCCTTTGGCATTGCCCTCCCACATGGACTCTGGGCCTGACCTTGTGATTTGATTTGCTTCGGTTAAATGAAAGAATAGGGGAACCAGCAGTTAGCGTAATGACTATGTCGCTGGACTCTCACGTAGCCGACCGCGGTTCAAGTCCCAGACCCGGTGGCTTAAAACTCACGCCGGGCACGTGTGCGTGCGTGCCCAAGATCCCGAGAGGAGAATGGAGGAGAAGGGATTGCGGCATGACCATCTCCTCTGGGGGGTGACTTCTCGCTTTCTGTCTCTATGTCTCTCTCTGTCTGTCTGGCAAGCGCATGCGTCCTATAGTGAAAATCTCTAAAAAAAAAAAAAAAAAGAATAGCAAACAATGCATGCAGAGGATTAGAAAGACACTTGCACACTTCCCCACTCTTTCTCAATGGAGAATGTGAGACCGCGTGGAGCAGAGTTGAGTACCACTGGCTCAGGATGGCCTAGTCCAAGCAGCCCCCAGCTGGCTGCATGCGTGTGAGCCCAGCTAAGAAGCTGAACCTGGTCCTGATCAGTAGAACTCCCCAGCTGACCAAACGACTCATGAAAAGTAATAAGCAGTTGGCACAACAGATGCACAATGGTTAAGTCGCTGGACACCCAGGTCATCGACCATGGTTCGAGTCACAGACTCAGTGACTTGAAACTCATGCCAGGTATATGCCCAAGACAATGAGAAGAGAATGGAGGAGAAGGGATTGTGGCATGGCCATCCCCTCTGGAGAATGTGATTTCTTTCTTTCTGTCTCTCTGTCTTTCGGGCGAGCACATGTGCCCTATAGCAAAAATCTCTCTCTAAAATAATAATTTAAAAAATTAAAATAAAAAAAAAAGTAATAAGCAGCTGATGTTGTAAGTCACTAAATTTGGAAGTTGTCTGTTTTACAACAAAAACGGACTGTTGTAGGTAAGAATGCAGACTTTAGAGCCAGGCATGTTGCGATTCAAATTCTGGCTCCAGCCAGGCTGCTATGGTGAAGCAATAATGCAAGGGCCCTGCAAGGCTGGAAGCCATAGGGCCAACCGTGGGCCTGAATCCCTGGACTGGCCTGAAAACGTGCTGGGTACGCAGCCAGTATCCTGAGGCTCTGAAGGGCTGGGGAAGGCGACCGTGGTATGACAACACTCTGTCTGGGGTCCTCTCTCCCTCTTTCATGTGTGTTCACGGTATTAGAACAACAATGGAACCAGATGGTGGTGCAGTGGCAAAATGTGACCCTCTGCAAGGCATTCCAACCCAGGAAGGTCCCCACTCGGAGACCTCCCTGAGTACATTGAATACACACACCACGATCCAGGGCTGGTGAAGACTGAGGCTGGGGGGTGGATCACAGCATCAGAACCTCACTGAGACTGTACTGTTTCCTCTCTCTCTGTCGCTCTCACTCAAGGAGGAAGTAAATAAACTTAAAAAAAAAACCTTACGAGTAGTGAGATGTCAAGAGTCACTGAACTCTCTGTGCCTCAGTTCTTCATCTTTATTACCAAAGTCAGACGCTCTAGAAACAGAGTTTATGGGAATCTGATCTTTCTTTATATTCTGCTGGGTTTCTAGAACTATGTATGGGGGGCGGACAATAGGGGAGGGGTAATGTGACACTCTGAGGATAGACCCACATGAAAGGTCCCAAGTTCACAGACCCACCCCACCCCGTGCACACCAGGCATGCACGCACATATCCATGAGCCAGGCTGGTGGGGCTGGGGCTGGATCACTGTATAAAGACCCTGTTGGAGGTGTGTGTGTGTGTGTGTGTGTGTGTGTGTGTGTGTGTGTGAGTCCCTCACAGGAAATAAATACACTTAAAATCAAGAAGAGGAAAGGAAAACAGAACGGTGAGGAATGAACCTGATTCTTTTCCATGTCACAGCTGGTGAAATGAGCACTCTGGATAAAAAGACAGAACATTTTATTGGAGGAAAGAACTGAGGGGCTGGAAAGCCAGCATCCATGAAAGCAATGAGGTGGGGTCAGCAGGTGGCAGAGTGGTTAAGGTGCTGGACTCCCACGTGGCCGACAGAGATTTGACCTGGACCCAGGGGCTTGAAACTCACACTGGGGGTGTGTGTATACATATTCAAAATCCTGAGAGGAGAGGGACCAGCAGTTAGCGTAACGGCTATGTCGCTGGACTCCCACGTAGCTGACCGCGGTTCAAGTCCCAGACCCGGTGGCTTAAAACTCACGCCGGGCGCGTGTGCGTGCGTGCCCAAGATCTCAAGAGGAGAACGGAGGAGAAGAGATTGCAGCATGGCCATCCCCCCTGGGGGGGTGATTTCTCGCTTTCTGTCTCTCTGTCTCTCTGTCTGGTGAACACACGCGCCCCATAGCAAAAACCTCTCAAAAAAAAAAAAAAATCCTGAGAGGAGAATGACAGAGAAGAGATTGCAGCACGGCCATTCCCCCTGGGGAAGAGGGGAGATTTCTTGTTTTCTGTTTTCTGTCTTTCTGTTGCTCTCTGGCAAGCACACATGCCTCACAGCAAAAAATCTAAAAAAAAAAAAAAAAAAAAAAAAGAAGTGATACATGGCTTCCTTTTGGCAGCTAGAATTAGTGTCTTGAGGGTATCAGGCTGAAAGTGTATTTAGAGTGGATGCAGCAAGCTTATTTTAGCCTTGCACCAGGGTTGCAGGCACTCCACGTAGCCCTGTGACCTCAGCAAACCAAGTTCAATTGTCAATTTGAGTCAAACAGAAAGAAAAGATAAATTCCTGCTTATTGAGGTCAAGGGAGACAAACTTCTACCTTCCCCAAACTGACAGTGTATAAATTGAAAGACAGACTTTTTGTCATAGGAGATGTGCACTTGCTGGAGAGAGAGAAAGTGAGAAATCACACACACACACACACACCCCACCCCAGCGGGGGATGGCCATGTTGCAATCCCTTCTTCTCCAATCTCCTCTCAGGTTTTTGGGCACACATGCATATATATCCAACATGATTTTCAAGGTTCTGGGTCCAAGATTTGACAGTGTTCAACCATGTGAGAGTTCAGTACCTCAACCATCATGCTACCAGCTGGTCTCCCCAAAAGATATATTTTAATAATCAGATAGATGTTGAGTCAACATAACCGGCAAATGCTTTCTAGCTCTAACAGAGGATGAAGGGATCACCCAGGGCTGATGCTGGTTTTGGGGGCAAGCTGTGTAGAAATGCTTAGTTCATGGATTATTCATGGAGGTGCCTCCTGGTGGGGTGGGCTGCATTATTCAACCCTAGGTTCCACCATTCATACTGTATGTGAATAGACAGTTCATAGAAATGATGGAGGTGTGGGATGGTGGTGCAGAGGTAAAATGCAGTGGTCCACAAGGCTGATCCCTATGGGAAGGTTCCAGGTGTGTGTCCAGAGATCTCTCTGAGTAGGCCTGGCACACATGTGGCCATAATGGAGAGACGTCTGGCTGAAGCTTGGGGCTTCAAGGCTGTGTTAGGGGAGATGCTTTGTTTCTGTCTCTCTCTCTCTCTCCATCTCTCTCACTCATAGAAGAAATAAATAAATAAACTTAAAAACAAAATACATGGTGGAATGGAGTGAAGGGGACTAGACACCACCACAGGGCAATGTGAGGCCATGTCCAGAGTTGAGGGAGGGCTCTGAGAGGGGGCAGCTGCTACTCAGTTCCACCCCGTTGATAGCCAGGTTTCTAGTAATGCTGAACTGCTGAACCTCTGGGTGAAATCTCCCCATGTCAAGTGACTGAGAGGTCAAATATCTTCAGACTGCGCTTGGCCTAGAAGCTGCCCATCTGTGCTTCTGCTCAAAGGAACAGAGTTTTCCCGGAATTCTGAGACTGTGAGTGATGCAGCCTCAGTAACCAAAGTTGCAGGGACAGAGTTCCTGTGGAAACAGCGGGCAGGGCCCCCCTAGTCCACAGCCCACCATGCTTCATCTCCTTGCCTTCATGCCAAACAAGGCTGGAGAGAAGAGGGTGGATGAGGAGGGCACTAAATGCCAGGCCAGGGGATACGGGGATTCTTGTGTAGTCAGACACCTGTCTGAGGCCTCTTAATGGTTTTTGGAAACAATTGTATGTTAGTTTAGTGAGCATCTCAATGGCCACTGTATCAGATTGATTCATTCTTGCTAAAGGTTGTGTATACATGTTTGAACTGACTATTCTTGCCAAATGGCTACATTATTGTTAAATAAGGCAAATAAAACAGTAAAATAGAAGAGCTTAAAAATGAAAACTGCGTCGATAGTGGTGCTATATCACAATTTAAAATTTTGACATCGTGATGGAATGACAGAAGAAATCCCATGTGTATTGATATGAGAGCTGACATGAAGAAATCAAATCCCTTGCTTCACGCACAAGAATTAGCAGATGTCAACGCTGGTGATCTTATTTCTCCCCAGCCTTTTCCCAAGTATTTGTTTTCATGAGTTTGAACAGAATAGCATGAACTCCTCTTGTATGGTACTAGAAATTACAAATGAATAATCAAAAGAATTGAGAATGTCCGTTTTCTCAACTTAATAGAAAGACTCTTAGGATTCAAGTTAATAAATCTCAAAGAAAGAAGGTTCAGAAGCTAGAACTTCAGTTGCACTAATGAGATTTTTGCTTAACCAAGTAGAGAAAAAAAGTGCAGAATGAACACAGCAGAAGTCAGTCCCTGCCCTCTAGTGGCCAAATTAGATCACTGCATTATTTTTTCCTTTAAAACATGGCCGAATAAACTTAAAAATTAAAAAAAAAAAAAAGGCAGAATTTACACCCTACTTCCTAATTTCAGAATGAACAGAAGTGCCTTGAAAAATATAACATAGATAGATTAGTATGAGGATTATTGGAAAGGCTATTTTAGTAAGTATTACAGAAGAAGGAAAAGCCATTTCACAGGACTGTTGAAAGACTTCCACCCAGAGCATTGAAAATTTGGATCTGACAATCGAGCAGTGAGAACTACAATTTGGAGAATTTATCTTAACAGTTAATCTGATAAGTAAGGAGTCTTTCAAATATCAGATGTGTGACTTTGTTATTAAAGGTGTTGGGGGGAGGGTGACCAGTAGTTGGCATAATGGCTATGTGGCTGGACTCCCATGTAGTCCACTGTGGTTCGAGTATCAGATCCGGTGGCCTAAACTCATGCCAGGTGCATGTGCATGTGTGCTCAAGGCCCTTAGAGGAGAATGGAGGAGAAGGGATTGCAGTGTGGCCATCTCCCCTGGCAGTGATTTCTCCCTTTCTGTCTCTCTGTCTCCCTCTGCCTTTCTGGTGAGCACACACACCCTATAGCAAAAACCTTTCCAACAAAAAAAGGTGTTGGGTCAGGCTCTCATTGTCTGATTACCTAAATAGTGTGGTCCTTCAAACATGTGTATGGTTTGACCCTTGAATTTCTATGAGATGAATTTAATTAGATAATATATGCAATTGTAATTACTAGGAAATTCAGAATCATTCCCAAAAAACACGTGCTGAGATATGCATTCTCAAGCAGGAAAAGTGAAGCCTTCTTCACAAAAGTGTGCAACCAACTTTCAAAAGAGTAAAAAATTGATAGAGTAATTTGTACGTCCTAAAGTAAATGGATCAAAAATTGAATTGTGAAATCCAAAAGAATGATATATGGGTACCCACTGTACAATTTTTTCAACATTTATTTATATTTAAAAATTCTAATAAAATATGTAAAAATTCATATATTTTCAAGAGTCTACTAGTTAAGTCAGAAGCAAAAGACAGCTTTCAGGAGCTGGATAAATTCATTGGTTGATCTCAGAGCCATTAAATAAAGTTTCTACCAATTTCAACTTATTTTTAAAAAGTTGATAATTTCCTAAGAAATCAGAAGGAATGAACTCTTTCCAGTTAGGTAGAAAACATAGATTCATCTTTTAAAGGGAAAATAGACCAACCACCCGTTAGATTAATTAGCAAAGAATGGTCAATCACTCACAAAATAAATTCTGGACAAATCTCAGAGACGATTTTCTCTTGGAACCCTTCCCAGGAATCAATCTGTGATTAAGCTGACATGTTAGAGTGGAAGGAGTTAATGGATTGCATTGGATGTAGGGCCCCAAAGCAGTCATCCTCAGTGTGTGGTCCCTGGACCAGTGTCAAACATCACTGCAAATTGTTAGAAATGTAAACTCTGGAATCAGAAACTCTGTTATAGTAGTTACATTGTGTTCAGTTATAGTATTTACAATGTACTTGATTGTTATAGTTGTTAGAGTATTTACACTGTATTTTGCTGTTATAGATGTTACAGTGGTACATTGTATTCAGTAGTTATACTGTATTATTTATATTTGTAGTTATTATAGTATTTACATTGTAGTTGGTGTCAGTAATCCAGAGATGATTTAAAATGTATAGAGGATAAGTTATATGCATTACTCAGTGTTTTAAGACATCTGGGTGATTTGGGGCCATGCTGAAGTTTGAGACTCTTTCTATCTTAAATATGGCTCAGGGGCCAGCAGCATTACCATCACCTGGAAGCTTGTCGAAAATGAAGAATTCTTCAATCTGTGCCAGACCTACTGAATCTGAATTTGCATCTCGAGAAGATCCCCAAGTGAGCTGTATGCACATTAAAATTTGAGAAGCCCAGCTCTAAAGCAGAATGAATGCTTCATCATTAATTGAATCATGTTTTTTATAATACTTATGGTATTGGGCATGACATGGACTATAATATTCAAGTAGGCAGATGAACTCAAAGCCATTAGAATGCAATGAAATTTTAAAAATATTATGGAGGGGGACCAGCAGATGGTGTAATGGTTATGTCACTGGACTCCCATATGGCTGACCACACTTCGAGTCCGAGACCCGGAGACTTGAAACACACTGGGCCTGTGTCCATGTGTGCCCAGAATTCCAAGAGGAGACTAGATTGCATTGTGGCCATACCCTCTGGGGATGATGTCAGGCTTTCTGTCTCTCTGACAGCGCACATGTCCCATAACAAAACAATCTCTCTCAAAAAAAAAAATGTTATGGACTTTTGTAAATGTAGTTGAATGGAATCAATTATTGACTGGTTTCAATTTATTGATTCCATTCAACTAAATATATAATCTTTTTGGTATCTTATTTAAAAAGAGCCTAATTCTTCAATTTATTGGCCATTGATATTGGGCAGATCAGTCTACTATAAGGAGTAATCTTTTCTTTTTTAGAAATGACAATCACTATGTTTGTTCTAATTAGGCCCCAGTTTTATTCAGGGCATCTGATAAAAGTGCCTTGTAAAGTCCAAAGCTGAATAGTAAAGAAATAAATGGGAGGATGTTATTATTTAGAGGCTATCTCCTAAAAGGCAAACATTCTCTTCCTAAATTGGGTGCTTTACAGTTCAGGGATTTGGGTAAGCTATAGCTTCTATAAATTGATGGTTTCCCAATTTATCTATATTATTTGAGGAGGAAGATTTTCATTTAAAGAAAATCTAAACTGAATAGTGAATTTCATCTTTGATTTTAGTGCTAAGTCCTGAACTAGTGGATGAATATAGTTAGCCCTCGGTATCCATAGGTTCTGTATCAGAAGTTCAATAAATCATGGATTGAAAATATTTGGAAACAACAATATAGCAACAAAAAGTAATACAGGTAGAAATTGTAACAACTGTTATAGTGTGGACATTGCTTTGGTTGCTAAAGTAGTTACACTGTATTTGATTGTTATAGTATTGACATTCTATTCCATTGCTACAGCATCTACATTGTTTTCAGTTGTTACAGTTGTTACAGTATTTATATTTGTGTTTGATATAAATAATTGAGAGATGAATTAAAGTGTAGGGAGGGTAAGCTGTATGCAAATATTACGCCATATTTCATAAAAGCCTTTGTTATCTGTAGGGTATTAGAGTCAATTCCCTGTAGATAACAAGGGATGACAGTGTCCAGTTCCTGTCTTGGAGATACTAATTGGGCCCCATGACCTTATTGACTCAAATATTGTGAACTTATAAATGAATCTACCACCTTGGAGTTTTTTGGCTGTTGGGTTATTTCACTGAAGAAATTCACACTATTATTGAAAAAATCAAATCCCACTAAAAATGCCCACAGTGCCAGGCATAGAATTAGGAAATATTTGCTAAGCATTTTAGATACATTTCAACTCACTCCTTAGCACATCTGAGTGTGACGCTGTAAAAAGGAGGAAAGTAGGCCTCTTAGAATAAATGACATTTTAGTATTATCAAACAACTTTTCCTTCAACATCAATATTTAGCAAAGACCAATTATATACCTTCGCTCATATGAAGAATGCACAGATTGTATTGGGAATTCTTGTGAACAGATACGTTGGCCTTTTAAAGCTTGAGTAAAGTTCAGAACAAAAGGGTATTGTGTCTTAGATCACAGCTTTCTCAAGCACGGAAATGAATGCTCAGTAAATGAACAGTTTTGTAACTTTCAAGTTTTGAGTTGAGGAATATGAATTTTAACCAGGTACTGCACAAACTAACCAAGTCAAATCCACATATATTAACCTAATTCATAGAAGAACAAGTTCTGATAATATCCAGCGACTTAGAGTAGGAGGTTTCTGAAAACTAAACATTCAATTCGAAAGACATAATTATTTAGGGTAAAGGTCCTGTATTCTGTGTTCACTCATTCCAGCAACCTGCTAGGGAGGACAGAATGATGAAAGCAGGGCCGGTCCTTGCTAAAGGTTACTAGAAAGTTACAGCTTTATTGTGAACTTGTTGTGACATGGTGTGGTGGAGATCCTTGTTATGCAAATACGCTCCATGGACCAGCAGGGTCCCATGATTTGGGGGCTTTTTAGAAGGCTGAGGCTCAGGCCCCACCCCAGACCCACTGAAGCAAGAACAGTTTATCAGGATTTCTGGTCCTTACATTAAGTGGGGAGAAGTCCAGAGACAGAACATGAGCTGTGGAGCCAGACTGCCTGGGTTTCTATCCCAAACCTATCACTTACTGGTTGTACAGCACTAGGCAAGGATTCTAGTGTCTCACCGCCTTAGTTCCCTCATCTGTTGAGTGGGTGTAATTATATTAATTAGGACAGATGGAAGTTTTCGGACTTAAGTACATGACTACATTGAAGAGACCAGTATGGTATCAGGTACACAGTAAGCTCTTCCCAAAGTTTGCTACATTTATTTTTTCCTTCATTCCTCTGGCGTGCTAAAGCAGTCATGTTCAGATATGGCATTCTGACCTCAATATTGAGATGCCACATTTCTTAGTCAACATACTGGATATTTGCTTTTTCTTTGTATAGGCATATTTTAAAAATCGAAAATAAAAAAGCATTACCACATGTCACTAGGCATTTCTATCATTGCCTTAAAGTATTTGGGCTGGGAAATATTTTTTAAAAATTTGTGGGGCCAGCAGGTGGTGTAGTGGTTAAGGTATGGGACTTTCAAGTGGCCAAATGTGGTTCAAGTCCCAGACCCAGTAGCTTGAGAATCATGCCAGGTGTGTGTGCATGGGTGCCCCAAATCCTGAGAGGAAAATGGAGAAGGGATTACAGTGTGGCTGTCCCCCCTGGGGGGAGGTATTTCTCACTTTCCCTCTCTCTGTCTTGCTCTGTCTATCTGGCTCTCTGATGAGTGCATGCTCCCTATTGCAAAAAACTAACATAATAATAAAAAATTGTAAAAAAAAATGTGTATGGAAAACATGCTGGAAGGACAAAGACCAAAAAACATTACTTGTATCTGCCCCATTGCTGAGGGCTTTTGTTTATTTCTTTACATGTTTAAATTTTTTTTCATATGACTTATTTATTTATTTTTTTCTTCTGAACAAGGTCTCATTCTGCTAGGATACTCCTGCCTCAGTCTCCTGAGTGTCTGGGATTATAGGCTCATTCTAAAGTGGGTTGGGAATCTACGACTTTTTTGTTTGTTTGTTTTTTTAGAGAGAGATTTTTACTATAGAGCATGTGCATTCATCAGAGAGACAGAGAGACAGAAAGCGAGAAATCACCCTCAGGGAGGATGGCCATGCTGCAATCACTTTTCCTCCATTCTCTTCTTGGTACTTTGGGCATGCACGCGTATGTACCCACACACACATGAGTTTCAAGCCTCTGGGTCTGGGACTTGAACCCACAGTCAGCCATATGGGAGTCTAGCATCTGCACCACTGCGCCAGTTGTTAGTCTGAGCAATCAACGGCTATTTAGAGGAATAACTATAAATGCTATAAAGACTTGTTAGGATTCAGATGAGCCTCCTATTCTATAATTTGACTCATTTACCACCCTAAATTATAACTTCACAGAAGACAAATCCAATGACTTAAATTTCTTTTTTTTTTCTTTTTGGAGAGGTTTTTGCTATAGGGTGCGTGCACTTGCCAGACAGACAGAGAGAGACAGAGAGACAGAAAGCGAGAAATCACCCCCCAGAGGGGATGGCCACGCCGCAATCCCTTCTCCTCCATTCTCCTCTTGGGATCTTGGGCACGTACACACATGCACCTGGCATGAGTTTAAGTCACCGGGTCTGGAACTCGAACTGCGGTTGACTACATGGGAGCCCAGCGACATAGCCATTACGCTAACTGCTGGTCCCCAACAACTTAAATTTCTGTTTATTCCTTAACATCCAACCATTATTCAAATGATCTCTAGATAGTATGCAGACATACTATACACATATATGTACACATACGATCCTATACACAAATGTATATATATGTAAAATGTGAATACCGTCTTTTCATATGATCTCAAATAAATATCTATTGTGCAAATCATGGGAGAAATATTCAACTTTTCTACCTGTTTGGTTTCAAATTATTCCCTGAAAATAACTTAGTAGACTATTAAACAGCTGGTAATAGAGTCCAATGAAATCTTTGATTTTCAAATAGAAATGACCTTTAGAAGTATCACATTAAAGGGATTCTACTAAAAAAGTCTTTGCTGCTAAAATAGTGTCTCTAGTGTCTGCCCTGTCCTAGATAGAATTTTCTTTTGAGAAAACCACAGCTACTTATTTTTGGTGGCCTCATTCAAACAAACTTATATTATCTCCAGACAAGATAAAAGACTTCCTGGTTCAAAGGTATCAAATGACTTTTCTTTCCTGGTTTTACATGGCCAATGTAGATTTTTTTCCCTGAGTTTCAAAAATGAGGTCAGTTAAGGTTTTATATATTTCAAAGGAAAAAAAAAATTCTGTTTTAGACTAAAATGAAGTCTGTGTGATTCAATGCCACTAAAATGATTTCTCAGATTGAAACTATCCAAATATTCTCTAAGTTTAACCAATATTACACATTTCTTTTTAAAAATAATTATTTAATTTAATTTTATTTATTATTATTTTTCAATTTGACCAGAGAGGGAGGGCGAGAGAGAGGGAGAAAGCAAGCCAGCAGGTATAGGACTCGAACCAAGCTTGGATATGTGGGAGTCCAGCACCTTAACCACCTTAACCACTATGCCACCTGCCAGCCCCACCAACATCATACATGCTTTTTTGACAGAATGCTCTCTGGAGAAAACTACAGGCAAGTAATAATGCAAGCAGGCTCAGACAGGGAAAGAAGAGAGTTTAAATAGGATCTTGGCCAAAGGCCAGCCTGACCCCAAGGGGGAGCTCTGGAGCATAAAATGCAACAGAGAATTTGCACACCCAGAAGCAAGGGCCCTGAGCATCCTCCAGGACCTGTCAGTCATGGACTCAGGTCACCTCCTCCCGGGAATAACCTGCTACACATCTCCAGGCAAGGTGATTTCTATCAGCACTGGCCAGCCTCAAAGTGCCTACAGTAGCCCAGGACAGGAGATCTGGGCAAAGCACCAACAGTATCTGCTTCAAGCATGCAAAACATACGGCTTCTGTGGACCCCAAATAAGCCATGATTGCTCAGACTAATCCCTCATTCAACTCAAGGATGTGGCCTAAGTGTTTTTCTTTGGCTTTTTTCTTTCTCTCTTCCCTTTACAGATGCTAAGTATAGATAGGCATGGGTGTCAGAAAGAGCTAGTGGAGTACATTTGTACATACTTTTAGGCAAACAGTTTTGGCAGTGTAAAGTTTCTCTGCAACCCTAGTTTTTGCATACCACAGAAGCATTATTTATGAACCTTCCTAGTCTAACTTTAAATTTTCTCCTAGAGGATGATGTATCTAGTAATCCTCCCTCTGGGATATAATCCCTGCAGTGTAAACCAAAGCCTGGAAACGTTTGCCCTTATGGTAAATTGCTTTCTGTTTCTTTTATTTCATTTTATGTCATGTTTAGTTCACTTAACATCTGAGATCAAACATTTCTCAAATTCTACATAAGACAGAAAGAATCACAGCTGTGCTCCAAAATGTGTTCACATGATGTTCCTCGAAGATCTGTGTACAATGGTGAAGCTGGAAAATATCTGATCGTTTGGGATTGGGTAAATCAATGATGGTAGTGCTATATGATACAAGACTATGAATCACTAAAAGTCATGTCATAGTATTTAATATTAAGTAAAAGTAAAAGTTTATAACATAGATTGTGAATATTATGCCCTCTTAGGAAAACTTAATATTAGGTCATCGGAAAAATCATGATGCACTTTTGCATAGAAAAACATAGAATAAATAAGTGATGACTTTTCTGATGACCCAATAAGTGTGCATAAAAAAATTAGCTATGTATGCACTCCATGATCATAGGGGCCATCTCTGAGTGGCTTGGGTCATTAAGTTAAAGTGATTTTTTTCTAAATATTATTTTAAAAATATTCTATAATAAACCTGAGTTACTTTTGAAATGAGAAAATATGATTTAATAAACAATATCAACTGTAATAGACTGGTTATTAGTCAAAGTGAGCAAATAATTTTTAAGATTTTTCTTCCCCTATACTGTTAGAGCTCTAGTTTTCTCTTTTTCTCCAAAACTTCCTGTAAATAATCAAATGAAATGTGAAATAGCTCATTTTTATCACTATTTTAAATATTGATGTCATCTTTAGTAAACATTAAATTATATTCTGCTAAAAGGGTCAGGCAGTGGAGCAGTGGTAATGCAACTGGACCCACATAGGAAAGGTAGGTTCTTGTCCCAGGAACTCCCAGAGCTGATCTGAGCCAGCTGGGCTGGGGTTGGGGGGTGGGTGGTGGCAGCATGAAAACCCTGTCATGGGTGTCTGTTCTCACTCTCTCTTTCTCCTGTGGATAAATAAATACTTAAAAGGACAAAATAAAAAAAATAAAAATGATCACCAATCTATATACAGGTTTTATATTTTTAAACTTTTTTTCTAGTATTTCTCTACACTTATACTCTTCTTAATTATTTTTTGCACTGTGACATCTGATTTAGGATACTATAACAGTGATTTTGGGAATGCATATTAAAAATGTAAACACATAAAAAATATTAAACACTTTATGGCTCATATTATGGGTCAGGCATGTTGTTAAGTACTCTATGTATTATAAGAAATCACAAAAACACTTTGAAAATTCTGCATTTTAAAGACACAAGAAATACTAAATGAGTTGATGATTATCTCCTTTTTTCAGTGCCCTAATCACCTTTAATCAACATGAAATCATCTAGAAACTGTCACCTGAAACAGCAAGACATGAACTGTTTAATGTGATCACAATAAAAATGTTGGTGGTGCCCACAGAATGCCAAAGAGAATGAAATATGAAAAATATGGTAAGTTATGTGGATGTTTTGTGACGTGATGCTGAACTCTATGAAAATATGGCTTCAATGTGCTTTTTTCTTCTGAAGAGTGTAACTTAGGCAAAGTCAGCAGACACTTGTGGGAATCATGCCACCATATGGTTAGAACACTCTCTCACCTCTTTCTTTACCTCTTCTTCATCTTCCAGTGTCAAAGCAGCTAGTTGCTTAGCCCTCTGCTCCATCAGATTCACGTATCGGATTGGGTTTGACAAAGCTTCAATCACATCTAAGTAGGAAAGAGACATTTTAGATCAAAGGTCCTAGAGATACTGACCAGAGATATGAGTTACCCATCATCTATCCATCTCTCCATCCATTTGCTTAACCACCCATCCATTCACCAAATCATCATTTAACCTTTCCTTTTAATGTATCCTTCTAGCTACTTCCCTATTCAGTAGTTTAGAAATGAAAGAGTCAGGACTTTGCTGAAGCCCCAGGAAGACAAAACAAGGATAGGAGCCAAACTGGATAGGCTTCAACTCAAGATGCCTCGACACTACAGATTCTTTGGTTTCTTTTAAGAGCTCTGTCCATCCTAGCAATGGCTCACACTTTTGTCTTATTTGGCTCCAATGGGGTTTCATTTCATCCTGCTTTCCAAATTGTTGGGACAACCCAAAGATTTGGCAATATGGGCTTCACTCACATGGAAGTGGCTAGCTAGAGTGAGTTATGGTCGCCATTGTTGGACAGGGCACATAATCTCAAGTTTACCGTAGTCTCAACCACTCCCCAGTACCTGATACTTGGACCCCTTAGCACTACAAACATTGAAATTTAGAAGTTGCGCTTGTCATCACCGTAAGTTAATTCTTTTAAACTTAGGACTCTGCTATGAAAAGGATCAGAGTTCTAAAAGTAGTTGAAGCAAATTCACTGAACTGACTGAACTAAATAGTCATAGTATCAGTTAGTCTAGGTTAGGCAGTGCTGGGTCCAGTAGAAGAAGAAGACTGCCAGTGAATACATATACTCAAAACTAAAGTATGGGGATTTCCATTAAAATAAGTTCAATTAAATTCTTTTCACCAAGTCTTGAGCAATTTATCTCTAAACTCATATATGTATATATAAAAACAGAGGTGATTATGATGCCAGAATCTCGCCTCTTGTTTGGTCCAGTTTTTCTTTCATTAAAACAATGGGTGACCCCAGATGGAAATAGCCCTTTGAGTTAGGGTGTTTACCTGCATACGTATCTGGCACATAATCCTTCACTTCTATGTAGACAAAGACAGCTGGCAGCATCAGGGGCTGGTTCCTTTCATTTCTCAGACAGATGTAGTGATAGCCTGCAGGTGACCATAACACTGTGTCACATATTTCTTCATAGTGTGAGTTCTAAGTGTGAATATCTATGTGATGGAAATGTTTATTTTGGATGACATTGCATGACAAATGTATCACTTCTTTCTCATTTGATTCATATGCTCTTGATGAATAAAGTATTATTTTTTTCCCCATCAGACCGGAAAACATGGTGGATTCTGATGTTTTCCACTTCTAAACATTTTTTCCTCTCAGAAGAGAATTAAAACTATAGACCAGAAATGGTCCAGGTCTGTGCCCCATCACAGAAGGGGACATCAAAAAGTTTGTGAAAAAATAAAATGGCAGTATGAGAATACTTTGGTGCCACAAATGTGAAGCCCATGCACTGTTTTTCATGATGTGTGTTTTCTGTGACCATTCTAAAGACCCCTTATAGAATGACATGATGTCTCAACACGGGTTTAGCATATATTCTGTTCATTGGCTAATGTGTTTGTTTGTAGAGACGTATAATGCATGTGTCAAATTAGGCTTGCCCTTTGGTATTCCAGTGGTCTGCCTAGAGAAGTCCATATTGTGGGGTATCACTGCCCCAGAATGAGCACAGGGGGAAAGACCTAACCCCAAACATGGCTGAAGTCCAGCCACATTGCCAAGCCCAGGTGAGGTCAGCCAAACCATGACAAACCACAGACTTGCATGCATGAGGACAGATACTTGTACAGTAGTTTTCAGAGAACTTGGTACACGTAATTACTCTAGTGAAGAGTTGACTAATACATAACAGCAGGGCACACAAATATGAAACTTCCAGATTTCAATAAATAATATTATAGCCCTTATTACCTAACATAATTACAGGGCAATGGTGTCCTAAATTATTAGGAAATAATTTATGCAATGTATTGATAAGTTTCTTTGCAAGTTGCATCTCACAGGCAATAAACTCTCCCTACCTGGCCGAATGGCTTGCACTGGCAAGATCCGATGGCCGATAAATTTACCTCCTTCTTCATAAACTGCTATCCTTAGACAGGCCAGAGAAGGAAGGACCACCTATGAGAACATTAAGGAAACAGTCAGTTACATAAATGAGCAATTTCCAGAAAAAAATCTCTAAGGTTTGATTCATTCTGGCCCTGCTTCTACAAACTCAAGTAGAAGGATCTATTTAGCTGGTATACATTAATAAAATAAAAAAAAAAAAAAAAGAAGCTATTACTATGTAAGTTAAGTTTTTAGAAGAAGACAATGAGGTAACAGAAATAGGGTTTCATCTTGGGGGCCAGCAGGTAGTGTGGATTCCCACATGGCTGACTGCAGTGTTTTAAGT
Source organism: Tupaia belangeri chinensis (assembly GCF_000334495.1). Taxonomy (NCBI): domain Eukaryota; kingdom Metazoa; phylum Chordata; class Mammalia; order Scandentia; family Tupaiidae; genus Tupaia; species Tupaia belangeri. Next base: position 3,216,785 of record NW_006159795.1, read on the forward strand.
TGGACTCAGCAGCTTAAAAAAATCACAACAGGTGTGTGTGTGCACATGTGCCCCAAATCCTGAGAGAAGAATACTGGAGAAGGGATTGTGGCATGGCCATTCCTTTGGAGAGTGACTTCTCACTTTCTTTCTCTCTGTCTCTCTGGTGACTACATGCACCTTTATAGCAAAAACCTAAAAGGATAAAAAAAAAAAAAGAAACAGGGCTTCATCTGTATTTTATCACTTCGTCTCAAGGAAGCATTTCTGCAAAATGTAAGCCACATTGTTTTCACATGAACGTTTTCAATGTGGAAATGCCAAGAGTTCTATCTTTAAACATAGAGAGTTAATTGTCTTACTATGTATTTACTTTTATGTTTTTGAAGCACATGACTTTTATACTTTCAAAGCAAAACCAAAAAAAAAAAAAAGAAAAGAAAAAGTATCTTTTATGATAGCTTTCAAATAATGATTGTTTTACAAATTTGTAATTGCCCAAACCAAACAATTTCTTTTCTCAGTGTGAAATATCTGGGGTAAGGAGTTATATCTCAGGTCAAGAATATAAAAGCAACTATCTCTAAAACTTTATTGTTCATAATAACAGAAAACTTATTCACTGAATATTCTAATTGTGCCAAATATTTTCTAAGTGTTGTTAATGTATTTATTGTAGTAAAATGCATATTAACTTCATGGGCAGACAGAATTTCTTTTTTTTGGGCAGACACAATTATTAAATCCAGTTAAACTATTAAAATAAAATAAAATAAAACATACAGCACAGATGGTTTTCATGAAGAAATTCTTTTTATAGGGACGCCAGAAGGTTAGGTACAGTAGTTAAGATGCTAGACTTCCATGTGGTAGACCATGGTTTGAGCACACATGTACGTGTGTGCTCAAAATCCTGAGAGGAGAATGGAGGAGAAGGGACTGTGGTGTGGCCATCCCCTCTGGGGGGTGATTTCTCACTTTCTGTCTATCTCTCTCTGTCTCTCCAATGAGCACACATGCCCCATGGCAAAAATCTCTCTCTCTCAAGGAAAAGGAAATTTTCTTCATAAAACACTGCCTTTGTAGATATTTTGGCAAGATAAAAGCAAAGTGTATGGTTGTTATTAATACATATATTTCATCTTCCATTATTTGAAAAATACGCATGAAGTTTGCTTTTGGGTAAAGACAGAGAGAAGGGCCCATTTGAGTATGAAAGGTTTTTACTATGTCAGAAAGAATCCAGACAAGATAAATTGACTGGCTTTCAGTAGTGGGAGTTTCTAGGGATTGTGACTAAAATTCTCTTTAAAGGCAGTACAGACTGGCTTTCTCTGTCTCCACATTATTTTCTATTTTCCACCCTATTTTTTTTTTTTGAATTCTAATGAAAATGTATTATTTATCACTTGTACTATAAGGTAATACTAGTTAAGTTTATGTTTTGTGGTCTCCCAAATGAGGTAACCTAGAAGGAATTGATTTACAATATAATTCTGAAAATTCATGTATGTGGCTAATAGAAATCTTGAAGGGGGCCAGCAGGTGGTGTAGTGGTTAAGGCACTGGACTCCCACATGGCTAACCATGGTTAGAGTCCCGGACCTGACAGCTTGTGTTCTCATTTCCCCTCTCCCCCGCCCCCTGTCTCTCTGTGATGAGTGCAAATTTAAAATAATAGTAATAATTGCAATTAAATAATTTAATAAAGAAATCTTAAAGAATTTTCTGGATGGCCTTCAAATACTATCATTTTATACATGTGTGAATTGCCAAAGTAAGCACGTGCAATTCCTCATTTCATTTTTTTCTCAGTGTAAAATTCCTGAAAAATGTGATTCCATCTCATGTCAAGAACACACAGAAGTCTGACCTTTTTGAACACAATAGGTTCTTCCTCCCAGACAGGATTTACAGCATTTCCTTGTGATGTCTTGGTTTTAAATGCCTTCCTCCTTGTATCCACAGGCAAACCAAACATGTCCACTTCCACGTAAGTCCCGACTTTCTTATCAGAAAGAAACTGACCTGAAATAATCTAGAAAGTAATAAAAAAAGGAAGTTGATAAATGAGTAACAAAGATCAAACAAACAAATAAAACACTTGGAGAAGGTATAAATGTGGCTGGTGAATGCTGAATTATAAGCAAAAATAAATAGAAGCAAGAGTAGAAGTATAGGTGCTGGCAGGTGGGGTGGTAGTTAAGGGTGCTGGACTTCCACATGGCTGACCGTGGTTCTAGTCCTAGACAGGGCAGCTTGCTTCCTCACTTTCTCTCTCTCTGGTCAAATTAAAATTAATAAATAAATAAAGTTAAATAAAATATTTTTTTTTAAAGAAAAGAGTCGAAATACAATCTCTTTTTCACTTAAACAGTTGGTACAGGAATATTTTTTAAAATGCTAGGTTAGAGGGGGTTGATTAATGAGACAATGACGTTGAGGAGGCATAAACATAAGTCCCCTTTAAACCATCAAGGCCAGTTCATCATTACCCCTACCCTCACTAGTGAGTCATCTACATAACTGTGGGGATCCTTTGCCTAGCTACAGAACCAATGGATATTACAGAGTTAAAAGAGAAGGTGAGAGGAAGGGAGGCAAGGAAGAAAAGAAAGAAGCAAAACATTTAAGGGACACAAAAGTGGGACATTATCTGTTGATGATCACGTGTATGATAAGGTCTTTAATGCAGTGTACTCATGCTGGGAAAATTCATTTTGCAAGCTGTCATGCTATATAGTGATGGAATGCATAAAAAAAGAGAGAGATTTTTAAATCACATATTCATAAAATGTCCTCTAGAGTTGCCTCTTTTTCTAATTTGGTTTTTAAAATCTGAGGGATCTGTTAGTCATCATAAAGCTTCCTGGAGGCAGATGAATGTCCTTCTGCTTGGTACCAGAGCAGGGAGCAGCAGAAAGCAGGTGTCCTGGAGCAAACCCAGTAAATCTGGGTGGTGGGGTGGAAACTCCAGAGCTTTCTGAGCTCAAGTTGATGAAAGGAGACAGAATTTCCAAGACTACGGTTGGGCCAGAAATCAGACGTTATGGTGACATGAGAATAGCCATCAGAAGCCTGGTGAAGCTAGAGACCGATGTGGTCAGAAATCCTGAACAAGGCAGACAGAAAGTCACCAAGGCGGCTCTCTGAGTTTGTCCTGTGACCACTCATGTCTCCTGGTTGTTTTCTTGGGTTTACAGGCATGAGAACAATCTGCTAGCAACAACATCTCAGTTTAACTAGAGGTTCTACATGACAACTACTTAGCAGGCATTTTACAACATGTTTGCAATTTCCAAGGTATGTAAATCCTACTGAGAATTCAGATGCACCAAACATTTTGTACGCTTCAGATGTTTGATCAAACAGAGTCTTAAACTAAATTAATGACACTAAAGTGCAATGTTCTCATCAGTGTAACAGGATGGCAGAACATCCTGTGGGCTTTTAAGTCCTTTCTGGCACTGTAAAGTCTATACCAGAATGATCAAAACAAAAGCACACATCGGACATACAGGAGCTGTGTCCTGGCTCCAGCTCTAATGCTAAGGGCAGGACTCCACTCAGATGTGGCCTGTCCATACATAGAAAAGCATCTCCATCCTAGAGGGAAGCAGCAGGCTACCCTTGTCTGAGATTGCTATGGTGTGTGTGTTTCCCAAAATTCATGTGTTAAGATTTGACTTGAACAGATTAGGAGAGTAAGAATTGATCTAGTGCCTATGTTGAAATGGTAAGGCCTTTGGGAGAAGACCAATGAGTGGTGGTGAGAGTGTAGCTCCCATGACTGAGTCCTGGTGAGTTTATAAGGAGAGGGAATGAGGCAGAGCTCCCATGGACACGGAACATACTTTACTCCAGCTCCTGCCCTCTGCCATGTTGTGATACAGATGTGGCCCTGGATCTGGTACCCATAAACTGTGAGCAGAATACACCTCTATTCTCTTCAGTTACCCAGACTTGGGCGTTTTTAGGGTCTTAGCAACAGAATGAACCAGAATAGGAGCTTGACCATTTCCCTGTCAAAACTCAACTTGATTTCCTGTCTCTGTGTCATTATTTTATAATCTCTTACACTGTCACAATCGAATTTTCAAGACAAATATATTAGCAAGAAAATATATACAGAATGAGATAAATCTATGAACAAAGCAAAGATATTATTAGTTTGACCTAACTTACAACAATGGGCAAAGATTCTAAACGTAGAATTTAATTCGCAGTTTATATTAATCATGAATTGATAGAAATGAAACATCTTTGCTGAAAACAATTTCCCGAGATAATGATAATCATGAAGCCCTAATTCTGCCAAATTTACTCTATGTGGATTAAAATAATTACCAAATATATAATTGTAAGGCATTTTATTGAAATTTTAATTTTAAATCTTAAGTATAGAGTGAAATAAGTGTTAAGGTAAAAATGCTTAGGGTAGATAAAAATTAGTGAAACAATTACAGAGCATTTTTTACAGAGTTTTTCAAATGCCTTGGTTTACAGTCAGCCCCACAATTATATTATGTTTAATAAAAAGGTTTGTTAGTTCTATAATTATTCAGTAAAGCAGAAAAGAAGTGATTCTTTGAAAAAGTAAATGAAATTCAAGTTGCAACAACCAAGGTTGATAGAATCCATGTAAAAAGTTCTTTATTAAAATGGATTTCCCTTCCATAATATTAAAAATATTTTCTGACAGGAAAAAAATTATATTTCCTATAACACCAATTTCAAAGACTGAAGAAAATCATTTGAAATTAAGTTTTCAGAGTAAGATATACATAAATATATATTTAATAAAGGAACGTTTTAGTTTGAGCTCATTAATATTCATTTTTAAATCTCTGAATACTCTGGTAGATTTTCAAAAAAACATGTTATGGTAACTTAAAATCATTTGTTCAATATTTAACAACTTATTGAGAGAATATGTTTTTCTCTCATTTTGCTCAGATCTTTCTAATGTGTGTCACTTTTTTTTTAAAGAGGCTTTTGCCTTAGTGCATGCGCATTTGGAAGAGAGAGAGAGAGCGAGACAGACAGACACAGAGGGAGGCAAAGTGAGAAATTACCCTCCAGGGGAGAAGGCCATGCCACAATCTCTTCTCCATTCTCCTCCTGGGATCTTGGGCACACATGCACCTGTGCCCTGTGTAATTTTAAAGCCACAGTCTGGGACTTGAACCAAGGTCAGTCATGTGGGAATCCAGCGATAAACTGCTACGCCATCTGCTGGTCCCAGTCATAAATATTTATGTAAGTTTCATGGTGAGATATTTATTCCAAGAGAGAACTGGCTATAATGAGTCTCACTCATTTATTTTATTAACTAAATATCCAATTTTTATCATGTTAAGAATGAGGCTCAGTCCTTTTATCTCATCCATGTGGCTTGTGAACATTTTAAAGACTTTATTTTTTGAATATTAATTTTTTTCTTTTTTTAGGTTTTTGCTATAGGGCATGTAGGCTTGCTGGAGAGTGACAGAGAGAGGGAAAGTGAGAAATCACACCCTTCCGGGGTGATGGCCACTGCTGCAATCCCTTTTCCTCCACTCTCCTCTCAGGATTTTAGGTACACACACACACACACACACACACACACACACACACACACACACACATATGCACCTGACATGATTTTCAAGCTGCTGAATTCAGGAATTGAACCATAGTTGGCCATGTGAAAGTCCAGTGCCTTAATCACTACTCCACCTGCTGGCCCGTCTAAGGCAGATTTGACCCTTAAATAGGAAAATGCGTGAAGGACGTGGAGCCTTTGCTAGCTACTAAATGTGCTAGATTTTTAAGGACTAAGGTACTTCTTTGGGCATTTTTGCATAAAGATAATACTCAAGACTTTAGTTAGGGACCATTTTGTGATGGGGATGTACATACCTTAACAGAGAGAGTGTTAGCCACTATCCCGTCTACGATGCCTTCTGTAAATGGGTCAAAATGCTTGTCGGGCCTTCTCATGAACTCTGGCTTCAGTCTGTAGCCGCTCTTTCCATTGTATTCATACATGCCCATATTGATTTGCATGGCCAGATCTGAACACCAGAGACACAAAACCTACTGTGAATAGATTTATGTTGGGAGCAAAACACTAAGACTATAAAGTAAGATTGTATTATCGTCCACTTTTGTGACTGTTTTCCATTTCAAATGAAATAATTTTCCATTGCAACAATAGAGAAAACACAGAGAAGAAAAAAATCCTGCCATAATTACCAAATCCAAAGATAATTTCTGCTAAAAAGTTGCGTGTATAGTCTTAATTTTCTACCTAGAATGTATTTTTGAATTTAATATGTCCATTCCATTAAACATGTCTCTGTTTTGTTTGTTTGTTCATTTTTAGACAGGGTCTTCCCATGTCATAATCTTTATCCAGCCTTCCTTAGTCAGTAGGATTATAGGTGCATACCACACCTGTTTCTTAGATTGAACTGGGAATTGATGCAGGTCCTACCCAGTGACCCCAGCATGCAAGTCTGTCTTCGAAGCACAGGGCACTGTCTCTGCCTGCTTTAATTTTACCAGCTATATGCAATTCCTTTGAGTAGCTATATTTGAATAAAAGGATTTAGTCAGACTGTGTAGGCACATTTATGATTCTTCTAATTTTTACCATTACGTATAATGTTTGTTTGTTTGTTTGTTTGTTTGTTTGTTTTGGAGAGGTTTTTGCTATAGGGTGTGTGCGCTCGCCAGACAGACAGAGACATAGAGACAGAAAGTGAGAAATAACCCCCCTACACACAGGGGGGATGGCCACGCTGCAATCCCTTCTCCTCCATTTTCCTCTCAGGATCTTGGGCATGCACGCACACGTGCCCGGCATGAGTTTTAAGCCACTGGGTCCGGGACGCGAACTGCAGTCGACTACATGGGAGTCCAGTGACATAGCCATTATGCTAACTGCTAGTCCCGGGAGTGTTTTTATTTTTTTGTTAAGTATTACTAAAATGCCCTTAAGCAAGCTTTAACAGATTCAGAGTCCCCAGAGACATTCTTTTGAGGATGGACTACCTCAGACCTCACTAAGAGAGGATACTATCATTTCTTCATGGTTTGTTCTTTAATTTATAGAAAATAAAATCTTCCTTTTTAGTTTTTGCCTTTCTGTGGTTACTTATAATCAACATCTAATTATACATTAATTTGGGGCTGGTCCTGTAGCATGCGGTTAAGCACTGTGTCTTGGGAGCCAAATCTCACACGGCTGACTGCACAAAAGCAGAAATATACAAACCAAGAGACATTTAAAGTGTTCAACCTTAATAATAATCAGATAAATAAATTCCTGTTCCCAAAAAGTTTAATTGTATTGTGTTTCTCTCTTGACCACATTTTTAAAAGATGTTAAAATGAAATTCCCATTAAGTTAAAAAGTTGTTTGAATAAAGCTGACACCTTTGTCACTTTTTAGTTTTCCTATCACAGATAGGATGCTTTTCTCTTTATTTAAAAAATTCTTATATAAAGTACAGCAACAAAATAATGTATCTTTGTTAATGCTGTAGCTTCTTTAGATGAAATCTTGTTTTTGCATGCACTTGTATCCAGTGTGACCTTCAAGTTCCCGGGGCTGGAATTTGAACTGCAGTTGACCATGTGGGATCTGGCTTCCTAAACCAGTAGGCTATGGGGTCACCCTAGATAAATTTATTAATGGCAAAGATATAAAGTTAAAAACAATTCAAATTAACAACAGTAACAAAAGATTGCACTTATTAAGCTCTAGTTTCAATTCAGTGAGATAATTCTTTAGGTTAAAAGAAAAGGGTTGATCTTATTGAGACTATACACAAAAATTAAATTTAGATCATTAAAAGGGCCAAATTACAGATAAAAAAGAAACCATGAGAGAAATCACAGTCAAGAGGGATCTGATCTTGGGGTGGGGAGGCTGTCATCATACAGGTAAACCAAGACCTATAAATTAAATATCAATAAACTCAACCATGGGAAATAAATTCTTCTATGTTTCACAAAATAAGAGACAATATGCCTCTTATATAAAAAATACTGTTAAAAGTGAATATAAAAATTGACAACAGTCCTAAAGAGGCGATTGATAAAAGCAGAACTATACAAACCAAGAAACATTACTTAAGTAACATGTTTAAAATAATAATAATAATAATCAGATAAATAAAATAAAAAGAATGGTGGGACACATTTTGTCTGAGGGGTTATTATTTAATGGTAATACTTAGGCAAGATCTTAAATGAGAGAGGGCACCTCATATTATACACCACTGACAGAAGAGTAATGTACATTTTTTATGGATAATCTGGAAATATGCACAAAGGTGCTTAAAATTTTTCACAGCTTTGGGACCAGCAGTTGGTGTAATACCTACATTGCTGGACTCCCACATAGTCGACCGTGGTTCTAGTCCTGGACCTGGTGCCTTAAACTCAAGCCGGGTGTCTGTGCATGCATGCCCAAGATCCCAAGAGGAGAATGGAGGAGAAGGGACTGTGGCATGGCCATCCCCCCTGGTGGGGAGGGGGGGTGATTTCTCACTTTCTGTCTTTCTGTCTTTCTGGCGAGCACACGCACCCTATACAAAAACCTCTTCAAAAAAAATTTTTTTTCACAGCTTTTAACATAATAGTTACACTTTCAAGAAATTTTCCAAAAGAACTTTTGGAGATAGACCTGAGAAATTATATTCAAGACTGTTTTCAGAGCATTATTTATGGTAGGAAAAGAATTTCCTCATGTCTAAGGATAAGTGATGGATTTTCCATGATTTATAAAATATGTTTAATTCATAGCTATTAAAATTAAAGTTCTGTGTAGCATTTAAGTGTGTGTTTGTATGTATGTATGTGTGTGTACATGTGTGTGTGTGTGTGTACTTCTTTGATAAACAGGAAAGTACGTGTATATAGACAAAAAGACAGATGACAAAGCCAATAGTTAACTGTTGGATCTCTGAATGGTAGTGTCTTTTTCAGTTTCACTTTAGAATTTTCTATTTTTTTCTACAATAAATATATGTTAATTTTAAAAGTATGAGCAATGTGTTTGAAAAATAATGAAAAGCCAGTAGAGATAAAGACCTGCTTATAAATGACTGAGGAAAAACTCCAAATTTTCAAAATTCACTTTTCATATTTTTGTATTATGTCCTTCATTAATATTTGCTTTTATTTATTTTTTCAATCACGTCTGGTGATTTTCTCTTCTTTAATTACATGGGAATGGTTTTTCATTACTCAGGAATTTATTTATTATATTTAATAATATTTTTTTTCTTAACTGTTTGCTATAGGGCATGTGTACTTTTTGGAGACAGAGAGAGAGAGAGGGAAAGTGAGAAAGTACCCCAAGGGAGTGTGAATAGCCATGCCATAATCCCTTCTCTTCCACTCTCCTCTCAGGATTTTGGGTACACACACCCACACACACCTTGCCTGTTTTTTAAGCTACCTGTCCGGGGGTTGAACCATGCATTAGATAACATAGGATTCAGCTGCTTTAACCACCATGTCAGTGGGAGGCCCAAGAATGTAGTTCTATGACAGATAGGGATGGGCATGAGCCATGTTACTTACCCATTGTTTGGAAATTGAGTGCCACCATCTGACACCCTGCATTCCAGAAGAGCTGAGGCATGTAGTTGGATGAATCCACACGTGTTCCCTTTGGATATATCCTGCTAAGCTGCATTTTGTTATATCTGGACCATCATGTTAAGTAGTGCATACAATTATAAAGTAATTAGCCAACATCATTAAGTGAGAGACCATCTTCCACTTATCTCCTTGGGGAAATTGGACCGGTGGGTGAAATATGCAAAAAGCTTTCTGAATACACAATAAATGTGCTCTTATAAACACACCGTCATGTTTGCAGAGCTTTGTGGGTGAAAACTAACAAGGCAGCAGAAACAACTGAATCAAAGTCAGTATGACTTTGTGGAGAACGTAAAGGGCAGACTTAATGATTCAGGACAGAAGAGGAAGCTGGACTGTGCTAAGTCATGTGAGAGGATGATATTGTGTTTGGCAGAAGCAGATAGTATGAACTGTATAGCTATTTTTGAAACGTTCCCTGTTCGTTTTCTTAACCTTCTCCGGGAATGCTATTTGCCAAGACTGTGGTACTCTTAATGACTGATAGCAAGTTAAATATAGCACATAAGTTTCTAACCTTGTTTCATAGTTTGGGTCTTATCATCATCACAAAAACTATGTATGGATTTCAAGAAACAATTTTTTGCACCAAAAGAACTCATACATTAATTCTATTTTTTCATGTTTCATGTACCCATATAGACTTAAGCCATTTTATGCATCTTTTTCTCTTACTAAGAAAACAAACAGCACATGACTTTGGTTGAGCTAATTCAGTAGCCATTCATCAAGGATACTCGACAAATTCCACTGGAGACTTTGTAAGTTGCTCAAGTCCTTTGGTTTCCACGAAGGAAGACATTTCAAAGCTTTTATTTCTTTCTGAGTGTGACAACAAGAACAACCACCAAAAAAAAAAAAAAAAAAGAGAAAAATGAGTGTCATAAATGATAGCATTATAAACAAAGTAGGACAATGATCAGTGACATCCAGGGCAACTAATTCTCAACACAGTTTTTATACCTGATTGTTAGTGAACTAGTTACCATAACAGAGCTAGCAAGATAAGTCTTGTTAGTTGTCTCTTGTACTCTAATATTTGCTACGTGGGATAGAAATACTGCTGTTGTGAAATGTAGGAACATAGATGCACTTCAGGTGAGAGCAGTACAGCAGAGAAAACTGTTTTGTCAAAAGCACAGGGACCATGTGGGGATCCATTGATTGGTTCCTTGGGACCAGTGTTGGGATTAACGAGAGTCTGGGGGATGCTTGTGCTAGATGTTCATATGTCTATCATCCTCACATTGTCACCATTTTGGTTGAAACAATGAAGGGACATTAGATTTACAATATTACAAAGCAGAGGATCCTTGGACATTGTTCAGTCTGACGACCTCATTTTTATATTAGATAAGAGAGGCTAGCAAGATTACAGTGCCCAAGGTTTGAATATTCTTTTTTTTTTTTTTTTTGGAGAGGTTTTTGCTATAGGGCACGTGCACTCGCCAGAGAGACAGAGAGTGACAGAGAGACAGAAAGCAAGAAATCACCCCCCAGGGGGGTGGCCATGTCGCAATCCCTTCTCCTCCTTTCTCCTCTTGGGATCTTGGGCACGCACGCACATGCACCCGGCGTGAGTTTAAGCCACCGGGTCCAGGACTTGAACTGTGGTCGACTACATGGAAGTTCAGCGACACAGCCATTATGCTAACTGCTGGTTCCAATGTTCAAATGTTCTTGAACACAGGAGAAACATTGTGAAAATGAAATCTAAGCTTCCCAGGACAGTGAGGAGCACAAAGTTGTCATCTTAGTTTAGAAAGACTGCGGCTCAATTTCTGTCCCTTCTTCCTGACTAAAAATCAACAGTTATGTACAGTGTTCAGACCAGTGTCTTAGAGAATGGTAAAACAGCTGTAAGTTTTAAAAACAGAGTTATCTTCATACTCTTTGCTCTTCTTTCCAAAATTAAAACCTCATTTATCTTCTAAACTATCTGCAGATCCTTCTTTGTCCACCTCCTCATGTTCTCCAGTGTACTCTAACGTAAACCCTGACTGCTCTTTTGGTCCATCAAGAACCTACTTTCATGTGACTATTTTAAGAATGACTGTTAATTATGGTTAACATTAATAGGTACTTTGTAAATTGTGTTCAGTATTCCTTTTTCTTAAAGAAGATAAACTGATATAAGACATAAAGAGAAAAGAACTTGTTTGTTAATCTTGTGGTTGCTGTTGTTTCAGGTTCTGAAGAACGTAAATGCATCAGCTTCTCCTCACACTTGGCTACCCTTCCAGGAGATTTTACCTAATGAATCAGAAAAACTCAATTTGCAGCCAACAAAAGTCACAGTAATATAAAAATAATCTCTTTAGGTTCTTTCTTTCTCTCTCTTCCTTCCTTTCTTCCTTCCATCCATCCATCCTTCCTTCCTTCCTTCCTTCCTTCCTTCCTTCCTTCCTTCCTTCCTTTCTTTCTTTCTTTCTTTCTTTCTTTGAAGTGTCTTTGCTATTGGGTGCATGCATTCTCCAGAGACACAGACAGAAAGTGAGAAATCACCCCCCAGTGGGGGGGGATGGCCATGCCACAATCTCTTCTCCATTCTCGTCTCCGGATTTTGGATATGCACGCACATGTGCCTGGGGTCAGCTTCAAACTGCTGGGTCCAGGACTCAAACTTTGATGAACTACGTGGGAGTCCTGCAACACAACCATTATGCCATCTGCTCATCTCTCTTTATTTCAAACCGAGTAACATGTGATGAGGAAACCTCAGTAATTATGACATCCAAGAACATATTGAAATCTTCTATACAAACGGTATTGGAGGTTAAATTCCTTGTTGTAGAGCTCTAAATATTACATGACTTTTTGGGCAAAATTATACAAATTTAAATAAGTGTGTTATGTGGAGGCTAGGATTTTGACATCTCTACAAGGCCATCCTTTATGAGAGGTTGCTGTATTTAGGAAAAAAATAAGTTTTTAAATAGAGCATCCTTATAAGCAATTAATGCCAAATATTCTCTTCATCTGATAGTGTGTTATCTTTCATGAAAAAATAAGGGATGCTTCTCTCCAAAAAAAAAAAAAAAAAAGGGGGGTTTTTTCAAAAAAGCGCTCTTTTCTCTCCGAAAAGA
>NW_006159795.1:3229551-3234522 GCF_000334495.1 Tupaia belangeri chinensis
AAGGGATGCTTCTCTCCAAAAAAAAAAAAAAAAAAGGGATGCTTTCACAAAAGAGCTCTTTTCTCTCGGAAAAGATGAAATTTTTATTTGCTACCAGTATAGATGTACAAGTGAATGAAGGAAAAATACAAAGCGATGTGCAGGTAACAAATGTGTATAAGTTCTGTAAGTGGATGAGAAGTGCTGGACAAATGGAACGTGGGTGAATCGGCTCTATTTCTAGTTAGCGGGGTTGGCAAACCCGGCCTGCTTTCCTTCCAGGGAATGGGTAGGTAGTTTATTTTAACACAATCACTTACAAATGGGATGACTCCACTGCATTTTTGCAAACACAGAACGAATGTTTAGACTCTCCTTTAGGTGTTGTCTGGTCATCGGCTTTTCAGATAACCATCTAGGCCTTAGCTCTATTTAATATTTTGGAGGAATATTATGGAATACTTTCTCATATGGCTATTTTTATACATTAACACACACACGCACACACACACACACACACAGATACCAATGCATGTATTCAGGACTTTTCCAGCACAGAATAGTTTTATTATGGGTAATAGTTTTTAGTCTAATTACCTTGTGTTTAAAATATATTTATCATATGCTACATTAAGGGGTTTTCTTCAGGGAAAACTTACTTTTTGAAATTTCAAATGACTCAAACTTGACTGGTTGAATGTAGTTTACCAGGTTAGACATCTCTTCTGTGGCCATGGCCTCACTCCCAGCTGTCCCCTGCAAGCAGGTATTAAAAGAAAAAAAAAAAAATTCAGAGTCAGCCTTGTATTCAGTTGCTTTTTTCCCTGAAAAATAATCAGATGACTCAAGCCAGCAGAAAGTCATCCCTCCTCTTCTGAAAATGATTATTACTAATAGAATATTTATCACAGAAGAGAAAGCAACAGCTCGTTTTACATAAGTGAGAGGTGGGAGGAGGAAAGTGGTGGCTGTGTGGGACCCGCAGTGTCAGTACCAGCTGGGAGCTTCAGGGACACAGATAAGGCTTATCTGTTGACAGGCTGTGTATAACAGTCTCAACTGGGCTCAGCTGGCTGGGTAAAGTCTCTTCACAATCTAAATGATGTATAGTGATTTAATGTATGAATAATAATAATAAAAAATTAATTAGAAAAAAAAGAAGTGCAAGATCTCAGCCCCCTCTGCAGGCCTTCGGAATCAGAACCTGCATTTGAATAAGGTGTTTTGAATGCACAGGAAAGTTTGAGAAGTAGCAAGGCCATTCTCATCTTCCACGGCAGGGAGTCCAGAGATGCCTGAGATTAGTACATCGAGAGCTTACTGTATAATAAGAAAATTACTATGTAGGGGGCACTGGATGAACTGAAAATTGTTAATAACAAGCAGGTTGTCTTGTGGATGTGAGCTGGGGTGGGCAAACAACTATCGCCCTTCTTCATAATCATTCAGCCCTTTCTCCTGTCTCGTTTCTTGTGTGCCTATTAGACAAGCAACATAGTATAGTGTAGGGGTTAATAGTGTATGGGTGGGGCCAGCAATGTGTCATGGTGGTTAGGGTGCTGGACTCCCACATGGCTGACCACAGTTCAAGTCCTGGGCCTGGTAGCTTGCTTTTTCATTTTCCTTCTCTCTCTCTGGTGGGAGTGCATGCCCTATTGCAAATAATAATAATAATCATGATTAGAATTAAATAAAAATTATTTTAAAAGATAGTATATGAATCCTAGAGCCAGACTGTGTGATTTAAAATCTCAAGCCCACTACTTAGAAGCACTGCAACCATGGACAAGTTACTTAACTGCTCTGTGCCTTATTTCACTCATCTGTAAAACTGGGATAATATCAGTTCCTATAGCATCAAGGGAGTTTTTGTGATTATTTGATGAGTTAATTTATGTGAGAGCTCAGAATGGTGCTTAGCACATAGTATAATCTCCTGTTACTTTAGATTTTATAATACTTTGCTACAGCTTTTAGTAGAGAAGAACTCCAGTACTGCAGCACTGGCACAAGATAGGCCTGCGTAGATGGATCTAATGTTGCTTCCCATTCCCCCCAGAGGGGATGGCCACACCACAATCCCTTCTCCATTCTCCTCTCAGGATTTTGGGCATGCATGCATATGCGCCCGGCGGGAGCTTCAAGCCCCCTGGTCTAGGACTTGAACCATCCAGGACTCACCCAGGACTCATTAAAAGAGAGAATGCATGGAGAAAAGGTTTCTTTTGAAAAGTCTGGTAGCAATATTTGAATTAAATGTCAAGTGGTAAATACTCATTGCTATGAACTGCCTAATTAGTAAGACCACTTTAAAATGGTGAAGAATCACTGATCAAAAATTACACAGAATTAAAATCATCCTGAGGTTGAAGTGCTCACTAGCCATTGGAACCGTTTTCCTCCTGGAGATTAGGTTGGAATTTAGTGGGGCAATACAATAAAGTGAAATTTTAAACTACATTAAAGGAAATAATTATAAGAGGAAGCACATCAAATGAAAACAGTTTAATATTTGTTATTTTCTAAAAACTACATTGTACAGTGGCCTTGTTTGGAGACAGGGATTTTGTGACATATTTGAAAACAGATTCAGTACAAATTTATTGACCGGGACTCCTGCTAGAATAAAATCCTAAATCAAATTGACCTGTCCCCTTTACTTCTAACTTTCGTGCAATTAATATTTCTGAGTTGACGGGGCTGGCAGGTGGCATGGTGGTTAAGGCACTGGATTCCCACATGGTAGACTGGTTCCAGTCCCAGATCTGGAGGTTTGCATTTTACCATTTTCTCTCTCTCCCTGTCTCTGCTGAGTGCCCATGCCCTATAGCAAAATTAAAATAATAAGGTAAAATAAAGTAATTAATTCTTTAACAATATTTCTGAGCTGACAAAATTACTTGGGATGCTTAAGCTTATATCAACAGGTACCTTCAGTGGTTCCAAAATTGCGGCAATGGAATTTACAATATATCATATTTCTGAACATCTCTCCAAATTCTGTATTTTTTTTTTTAGATTTTAGACCATTTGATAACTCATTGAATTGCCTCAGAATTTAAAGCCAGCAGTTGGATAACACACAGTTATTCTTTTAGCCACTAGATGGCAGACAGGGACCATGGGATAAATCCAGGAGGCTCTGGCCGGGCGAGTTGGTAGACTATTTCTGGGACCAGGAGCCCGGGGGAACCCACCTCATCCATGGAAGATTTCTTACAGTCATCATCATCGTCGTCATCGTCACTCTCTGTATCAGCTTCCCCTGTCAAATTTTAATCACAGATCATATCAACACTTCCATGTTTAAAGTATTTGTAACAAGCATATTACCAAAAACTTCCTTGGCATTTTTTTTTTTTTTTTGGCTATAAAATTACTTTTTTTTCAGGGATTTAAACTTTATTAGTTATAGAGAGTTATACTGACAGTTCAAATACAGATTTTTTTAAAAAACTTAATGTGATTTGTGAATAAATTCCAGTTAAAATGTTCGAATTAAGCACACATTTTTTTCTACATGCTTTTACAAACATATGGCTAGAGGACCAGCAGTTGGCGTAGCAGTTACATTGCTGGATATCCACATGGTCGACGGCAGTTTGAGTCCCTGATACGGGAACTTGAGAATCATGCTGGATGAGTGTGCGTGTGTGCCCATGATCCATCCCAGGAGGAGAATGGAGGAGAAGGGACTGTGGTGTGACCATCTCCCCTGGGGGATGATTTCTCACTTTCCCTCTCACTGTCTCTGTCTCTCTGGCAAGCACGCACACCCTAAGGCAAAAATCTCTTAAAAAAATATGGCATCAGGGAACCAGCAGTTAGCATAATGGCTATGTCGCTGGACTCCCACGTAGTTGACTGTGGTTCACATCCTGGACCGGGTGGCTTAAAACTCACACCGGGCGCGTGTGCATGCATGCCCAAGATCCCGAGAGGAGAATGGAGGAGAAGGGATTGTGGCGTGACCATCTCCCCACGGGGTGATTTCTCCCTTTCTATCTTTATGTCCCTCTCTGTCTGTCTGGCGAGCGCACGTGCCCTATAGCGAAAAAACAAAAACAAAAACCTCTCCAAAAAAATACGGCATCATACACAGTTCATATTCCATGGTAAGAATGTTGTGTTTTGTTTTTTCAGCTGTCTCTCTTTCCCTGGCCCTGATACTTCAGTGCAATGGTTACCCCACACATAACTCAGTGACACTGAATTGGCCTTTTCTGGGGTCAGAGAAGCCCTCGCAGAAGTCAAAGACCAAGTAATGAGCTAGGGCAGGCACCGTGGGGTTATGGTAGCACAATCGACTACGCAAACATGGTAAAGCGCCAACTGTATCCTACAATTCATCTTCCAACTGATCTGACGAACCCCGTGTCATTGAAACAGGCATGTGTCTTAGAAAATGGTGATGTGCTGTTAAAACGGTCAAGATAAAAAAAAGTGAACTCTTAAAAATCACTATACTTGGAGCAGCAGGTGATGTTGTGGTTAAGGCGATGGACTCCCACCTAGCTGACCGTAGTTTGAGTTCCGGATCAAGCAGCCTGAAAAATCACACCAGGTACATCTGCATGCGTGCCCAAAATCCCAAGAGGAGAAGAGAGAAGGACTTGAGTCATAGCCATCCCCTCTGGAGGGTCATTTCTCTCCCTCTCTCTCTATCTCTCTGTCTCTCTCTCCTCTCCAGTGAGCTCACACGCTTTACCTACAATAAATAAATAAATAAGTCGTGCTGAAAAACATAACTTCATCAGACATGGTTGAGTTTTGTAAGTAGCCAACAGAGAGTTGTTTCAATGGATTATTTTTCCCACTGAAGATTTGGTGGCTATTTCTGGTAGGTTAAATAGGCACACCAGGGCCCAGTCTCTGCGGCACTGTGGCAATGCAGTGCCCTGCAAGGCTAGAAGCTACATGGCTGACTGTGAGTTTGGATCCCAGGTTGGCCTGAAAACACTCTGGGTATACAAAGAAGGGTGCATAAGAGAG
>NW_006159795.1:3234535-3251780 GCF_000334495.1 Tupaia belangeri chinensis
AGAGCGGACTGAGGTGTGATGAGACCCTGTCAAACCTATATTTCTCTCTCCCTTTCTCTCTCACATAAACCATCTTTATCATGAAAACGATTCATAGTGATATGAGCAATATATTCTTCCCCAGTTCTGGGCATCAGTAAAATCCAGTAACATCAGTTATGTAAAAAGATTTTCCAGTAAGAAGCAAAGAAGGCATAGATCCACTGTAAACTGTTTTACTATGGAATTCACACAATGCAATAACGCGATCTTCCCATTAGGTGGCAATGTTGGCTCAACGATAAGGCAACTTGCATGGGCATGCGTTGTTCCCCTGACCCCCAGCCTTCTGAAAGTTAGCCGCCCTACTCAATCTATAGAGATGACACAATACCCACAGGACTGACTTCAAGAAATGTATAATGTTTCCATTTGGCTGACAAAGTTTAATCAATTACCGAATGATAGTGGTGAGCAAAGTATTTATAGAATATCTTCAGAGAGGATAGATTTCTGGGGCCAACAAGGGGTATAATTTATGGCTTGTTTATTCAAGTCACAAAAAATCTGCCTTATAATGCTGACATTATGTTAGTTAATAAGGTGAATTAATTACATTTTAGATAGGAAACATATCTTATTATGTTAGAGACATTCTTTTAAAGTGTTGGCATTCAAATATGTTTTGTTATAAAATTTTTGCCCTAAGCTATTTTATTTATTTATTTTTAAGTCAGAGAGAAGATTCTTCTTTTTTTTTTTCTTTTGGAGAGGTTTTTGCTATAGGGCGTGTGTGCTTGCCAGAAAGACAGACAGAGAGACAAAGAGACAGAAAGCGAGAAATCACCCTCCGGGGGAATGGCCAAACCGCAATCCCTTCTCCTCCATTCTCCTCTTGGCATCTTGGGCATGCACACACATGTGCCTGGCATGAGTTTAAGCCACCGGGTCTGGGACTTGAACCATGGTTGACTATATGAGAGTCCAGTGACATAACCATTACGCCAGCTGCTGGTCCCGGAGAAAAGACTCTTTAAATCAAGTAATTTAAAGAGTTATTTGGCAGGGTCTATAAAATACTTCATGAACACAATACAATAGTCATTTCAAACATTCAATCTGGTCATCCTTTAGAGCGGACTGAGGTGTGATGAGACCCTGTCAAACCTATCTTTCTCTCTCCCTTTCTCTCTCACATACACCATCTTTATCATGAAAACGATTCATAGTGATATGAGCAATATATTCTTCCCCAGTTCTGGGCATCAGTAAAATCCAGTAACATCAGTTATGTAAAAAGATTTTCCAGTAAGAAGCAAAGAAGGCATAGATCCACTGTAAACTGTTTTACTATGGAATTCACACAATGCAATAACGCGATCTTCCCATTAGGTGGCAATGTTGGCTCAACGATAAGGCAACTTGCATGGGCATGCGTTGTTCCCCTGACCCCCAGCCTTCTGAAAGTTAGCCGCCCTACTCAATCTATAGAGATGACACAATACCCACAGGACTGACTTCAAGAAATGTATAATGTTTCCATTTGGCTGACAAAGTTTAATCAATTACCGAATGATAGTGGTGAGCAAAGTATTTATAGAATATCTTCAGAGAGGATAGATTTCTGGGGCCAACAAGGGGTATAATTTATGGCTTGTTTATTCAAGTCACAAAAAATCTGCCTTATAATGCTGACATTATGTTAGTTAATAAGGTGAATTAATTACATTTTAGATAGGAAACATATCTTATTATGTTAGAGACATTCTTTTAAAGTGTTGGCATTCAAATATGTTTTGTTATAAAATTTTTGCCCTAAGCTATTTTATTTATTTATTTTTAAGTCAGAGAGAAGATTCTTCTTTTTTTTTTTTCTTTTGGAGAGGTTTTTGCTATAGGGCGTGTGTGCTTGCCAGAAAGACAGACAGAGAGACAAAGAGACAGAAAGCGAGAAATCACCCTCCGGGGGAATGGCCAAACCGCAATCCCTTCTCCTCCATTCTCCTCTTGGCATCTTGGGCATGCACACACATGTGCCTGGCATGAGTTTAAGCCACCGGGTCTGGGACTTGAACCATGGTTGACTATATGAGAGTCCAGCGACATAACCATTACGCCAGCTGCTGGTCCCGGAGAAAAGACTCTTTAAATCAAGTAATTTAAAGAGTTATTTGGCAGGGTCTATAAAATACTTCATGAACACAATACAATAGTCATTTCAAACATTCAATCTGGTCATCCTTTGATTTATGTAGAAAAGAAAGAATTTGTCTTTCTCTGCTAGAAGAGCAGAGACTGGCTTTTTCTCTCGTGAGCCTTTAGAGGAATCTTGCCAAACTAAAACAGACCAGTCACGGTGGTGCAGTGGTATTGTAAAGCCCTTGATGCTGGACCCACACAGAGGGGACTGGTTTCATGCCCCAGGGGTGCCCTGTGCATGCAGGGTGTGCCCATTATTCTGCCCAGCTGGCTGAGGCTGAGGATAGACTGCAGTATGCAGACCCTCCTTTTCTCTCTATGGGAAGAAATGAACAAATAACCTTTAAAAATCTTACTTTAGCTGCCAATAGTTGGCATGAAGATGAAAGTGCAGGATTCATACATGACCAACTGTAGTTTAAGACTCGGAACCAGAGGCTTAAAAATCAGGCCAGGTGTGTGTGCATTTGGGTGCCCCAAATCCCAAGAGCAGAATGGTGGAGGAGTTGCAATGTAGCCTAGCCCGGAGAGCAGGGATGTTTTCTCACTTTCACTCTTTCTCTTTGTCTCGCTCTGACAAGAGCATGTGCCTTTTAACAAAAACCTAAAAAAACCAACCAACCAAACAAACAAACAAACAAAAATTTACTTTACCCTAGTTCTTTCAGACAAATGTATTAGCAAAGGGCTGAATCCTGAGGAGGCACCTGACCAACAGGAGTCATGATAAATGAATTAACTTCAAAATAAGGGCCGTTTCATGTTTTCTAAGTTTCTTGAGTTCCTAGTACCAGGAACAGCTACAAACCAAATGGCAAATTATCAGTGCTCTTTATCCTTCCCTACATATTAAAATGTCCAAAAATTTCCATTGAAGTAAATCGTGATTGCACAACTGACAACGAGCCTGGCTTAGGAAACCTACCAATTACTCACAGATCGCTGCTCTTTCTCGGTATTAAGCAACAACGTTCACTGCCTGCAAAAACCGTCATTTGTGTTATGCAGCCAGTAAGTAAGGAGAGAACTGGTAGCTCGAAAGGCAGATGGTAAAAAAATAAGCACCCACATGCAAAGGAAGACAGGGTCTGTTTGCTAGCATTCATGGGACAGAACTGTGTTGGGAAATAGGTGGCCTGTTACTGATAAGCCTGTTCGTGGTATTTACTGCAAAACTTCAAAAGGAACATTCTCACTGAGAACAAAAGTTATTTTTGAAAAACGAGTCGGAATCGAGTCATAATGTTTGAACCGTACACTAACAAGGCACAAAACCAAACTCTTTCAAAGAATTATGTAATGTCTATTGATACGAATTTTCTTTGGATAATGAAAGCAATAGGCGATTGAGACCAAAAGAAGAAAAGATAAATCACTGTCTTGGTCGACTTTTTTTGTTTTTCTGATTGCCCTAGAGTTTATATTTAGTTTGTCTGTCTTTCTGCCTGTCTTCCTTCCTTCCTTCCTTCCTTCCTTCCTTCCTTCTTTCTCTTTTTTCTTCCCTTCCTTCCTCTCCCTCTCTCTCTCTTTTTTTTTTTTTTGAGAGATGTTTGTTATAGGATGCATGCACTTGCCTGAAAGATAGAAAGCAGGAAATCATCCCCCAAGGAGGATGACCATGCTGCAATCCCTTCTCCTCCAGTCCACTCTCGGAATTTTGGGCATGCACGCATGCACATATGCCCGGCATGAGTTTCACGCTGCTCAGTCCAGGACTTGAATTGTGGTTGACCACTTGGGAGTCCAGTGCCTTAACCACTATGGTCCCTATATTTTAGTTTTGAAATTAGTTAATGTACAGACATACGCTTTGTAAATAGTACACACATTATAAGGGTATAGTGCAATGAATTTCTGCCAGTCTGAGTAACCCAGACCCAGGTTAATAAACAAAATGGTGGAGTGAGACAGTGGCATGGCAAAAAATCTGACGCTCTGTGAGGCTGTCCCACTGGGGAGGTTCCAGGTCTGCATCTGGAGACTTCCCTGGGTATGCTGGGCATACAGGTGCCATGGTCTGGGTCTGACTGAAGTTGCGGTGGATTGCAGGGTCAAGTCTATGTTAGGGGTTCTGTTTTTCTCTCTCTTTCTCATAGAAAACAATAAAAAAAGTTAAAAAAAAAAGCAACAAAACAGAACCAGTCTCTAGAAGCCCCTTGGGTTTCTTCACAGTTGCCTTTTATCCAAGCGTAACTGTTATCCTGACTTCCACTGGCAGAGATTCATTTTAGTTTCACCTGTTCTTGTGCTTTATACAGATGGAATCATACAGTATGTGCTTTTTTGCTATATCTGACTTCTTTTGCTCAACATTCTTTATAAGTTTCATCCATATTTCTATCTGTGTTTGCAGATCCTGCTTTCTGCCGCATGCTAACCTGTTATGTGAATATATCACAATGTATTGATTTGTTGATGGATTTTTGTTGGTTTCCATTCTTCTGAATAGTGCTGCTTTCAGCAATTATTGTAAGTCTCTTTAGTAAATATACATGTGAAGGGTCTTCAAAAAGTTCACAGAAAATGCATATTTTTCATTCATAGATTTAAAAAAAATCTTTTTCGGCAAAATACATTCAGATTTTAATTCCATTTTGCCCCAAACTTTTTGAAGTCTCTCACATGCATTTCACTTGAGTATATACCCCAAAATGGAATTCCTGGGGGCACAGAAGGGACACATGTTCAGCTTTTCTAAATAATGCTAAGCAGTTTTCCAAAGT
Source organism: Tupaia belangeri chinensis (assembly GCF_000334495.1). NCBI lineage: Eukaryota > Metazoa > Chordata > Mammalia > Scandentia > Tupaiidae > Tupaia > Tupaia belangeri. The sequence continues at coordinate 3,239,437 of NW_006159795.1, forward strand.
ATTTGTTTCTGTTATTGAGTTATTGAAAAAATCATGATGTATTTTTGCATAGAAAAAGAAAAAAAATTTGTCATGACTTTTCTAACAACTCAATAAAGCTTTCTTTCTTTTCTTTTCTTTCCTTTCTTTCTTTTTATTGTAGAGGGCCTATCTGCTCACCTGAAAGATACAGAGAGAGAGACAGAAGCCTCCCTCCCTTCTCCTCCATCTCTCCATCCTGTTGGAATTCTGGGCATGCATGCACACACACACCTAGCAGGTTTTTTTTCAAACCACAAAGGTCAGAATTTGAACTGTGGTCAGCCATGAAAGATCTGGTCTTAATCAATAGGCTACAGGCCTATTTCTGTTAGTTAAACTTTTAATTGAAGAACTTCCTAGAGTCAGGTTTTTAAGTTTCCTCCACTTAAGTCACCTTTAATCAGAAAAAGTCCTGATTAAAGTTTTCAGATTGCCAGGATTTTGACTGCACTTGGAAAATACAATAAATTAGATGAACCTAACTGACACATCATTCAAAGGAGACGAGTGACAATTAGCCTTGAATAAGGTTACTTGAGTTCCCAATACTGCGAACATCAGCAAACCAAATGATAAATTATTTGAATCTTTTTTTTTTTCGTCAAACGAATAATCTACTTCAACCTAAATTTAAAGAAAATTAAAGGTATTAAGAATCACCTGGTAGCACTGACAGGTGATTCAAGTAAGTTTGCTATTTCTCATTTTAAAAAGGCTTTGCAAAATATGAACATGTGGAAAGAATTCTTCAGTCTATCATCCCTGAGAATGCATTCAGTGAATGTCTTATGCCCAATCCTATAGTTATTGTTTCCATAGAAGAAGCTTAAAATCATGGGACCAGCAGTTGGCTTAATGGCTATGTCGCTGGACTCCCATGTAGTTGACCATGGTTCGAGTCCTGGACCCGGTGGCTTAAACTCACGCCAGGCGTGTGTGCATGCGTGCCCAAGATCCCGAGAGGAGAATGGAGGAGAAGGGATTGTGGCATGGCCATCCTCCCGGGGAGGTGCTTTCTCGCTTTCTATCTCTCTGTCGCTTTTTGTCTTTCTGGCAAGCACACATGCCCTACAGCAAAAATCTCTCCAAAAAAAGAAAAGAAAAAAAAGAAGCTTAAAATCATGTATTCACTCAAAGGATACTGGGCTTTTTTTGGCAGAATAGTGGCCTCTCAAAGATGTGCATGTCCTATTGAAGGTGTCACCTTGCATGACAAAAGGGTCATTACAGATGAAATTAGTTACAGCCCTTGAGAAGGGGGAGATGATGGGGGGGGGGGTATCTGCAAAGGTCCAAAGTAATTGCATGAGTCCAAAGAAGCAGAGACTGTTTCCTGGCTGTGAGGAGAGGAAGCTGGGACCACAGAAAAGTTAATGAAATGCAACATTGGTGGCTTTGAGGTTGGAGCCAGAGGCCAGGAGCCATGAATGCAAGTGGCCTCTAGAAACTGGAAAAGGCAAGCACAAGGATTCTTCCTCAGAGCCTCCAGCAGCTCTACTGACCCCTGAGGTTTAGCCCAAGGAGTCCTATGGGCCTTCAGACCTGGAGGCCAATGCATTTAGACAGTTTTAAGTCACTGAATTTGTAGCAGGCAAGAGAATATAATATACCTTAAAACTGTGCTGAAAGAGAAATATTAAAAATCCTTCTAAGCTAATTTCAGAGCAGCAATTCTTATTTCTTTTCCTTTTAAAGTTTATTTCTTCCATGAGTGAGAGAGAGAGAGAGAGAGAAAGAGAAATAAGGAGATAGCACCCCTAACATGGTCTCAAAGCTGCAATCACCCCCAGTGTCAGCCACCTCCAGATGGGTGGGCATCCATGTGTCCTGGGTGCTCAGGGAGGTATCCAGATCTGAATCCAGAACCTCCTTATGTGGGTTAGACTCACAGAGCATCTCATTTTACCACTGTGCCACCAACCAGCTCCAAGAGCAGAGACACACACACACACACACACACACACACACACATTTTAATTTGCTATAAAGCTCACCAGAGAGAGACAGAGAGAAAGGGAGGGATAGAGACAGAAAGAGAGAAAGAAAGAAAACACACTCGAAGTGGAGATGGCCATGCTGCCATCCCTTCTCCTCTGTTCTCCTCTCAGGATTTTAGGCATGCATGCACCTACGCCTGGTATATCTCTCAAGCTGCCAGGCCCAGGGCTCGAACCATGCAGTCAGCAATGTGGGATTCAGCTGCCTTTACCACCATGATACTGGCTGGCCCACAGCAGCAGTTCATGAACACACACAGAACACAGAACACCAAGGTACTCACCAGCTCCCGGAGATGAGGGCTCAAACACGCTGGAGGAGTCGCTGTACGTGTTGGAGGCCTGTTCTGAGAGCTTCTTTTTACCACTTCCCTCTGATGACTTGTGTGATTTCTTCTTATTTTTCACCAAAATTTTATACATTAAGTCCATAGGGCTTGGAAGAGGGACTCCAGATTCCAGCTAACAGAAAAGACAAGCACATTCTTTAAAAACTGGTGCCCCCTTCTTGCAGATTCCCTCCCCAAACTCCCAGAACAGCTTTGGAGACCAAGAGTATCTAGATTATTCCTCACCACCTCCTACACAGTTCATTGACCTGTTCTAAGTGTGTCCTATATGGGGGCAGTTAGGGCTTATTATTTTCATATCAAAGGTGTATTTTAATTACTGTGTTAGTATGCTTTCCACAACAAAATCCACATGAATAAGACCACAGAAATGTGCTCTTAGAGTTGATGTATTAAACCTGAACTTCCATGAGCTTTCTGAGGGACCCTTATGAATCTTTCCATCTTAATTTAGAACAGATAGAAAGTCCTGACCCGAATTTTCAAAGGTGGGAATTTGAGCATCTGCCAAGATGAGTTGGTAACGATGACCAGGAGATTCCAAGTGAGTCTTTTCAAGTGCAGCTTCAGAACAGCAAAATCCCGATCCTGGAACCAGACAGTCCTGCTGTCCCTTTCCTTAGCCTCAGCAGAAGTGAACAAGGTGGCTTCAAATTTCTTTCCAGCCTGAGATCCAAACCATCATATTTGCAAGCCTTATTTCTAGTGTTTCAAGCTTGCACATTTAATGGGAAAATCAATTTCCCATGAGAGGGTTATTAGATATTGTATCAGACAGCATGTGTGCAAGCCACAAGATGTAGTATTTTTAGAAAGTCAATTGAATGCCTATAAGTTAGTCCTCTATTCTTTGCTTGCAATGAACCCGGGGACTGGTCTGAACTCATTTAAGGATGTATAGAGACTGAGCAAAAGGGACTCAGAGAGGGAAGAGACAACTTTAGGCTATTTCTGCTGGTTTTCATCCCCAAGCAGGGTGGTTGCCATGGCAATAAGAGGCCTGAGTTGTAGCACAACAAAAAGCGCATGCCAGGAATGGGCAACCCTGGGCAGGACAGGCTAAGAGGTCCCTGCACCACCTGCAATTTCCCATTATGCCTGCTCTTCTCTCTCAGAGAGTTGTGATGAGGTTCTTGGGAGGTGATCAGGGCCCTCTCCTCTTGGATGTGTTGAGGGGCCGACTGTAATTGCTGGGAAGTCTGCATTCCTGACTGGGTCACCTCAGGCAGTTAGGGACAGAGATGGCTGTGGAGGGAGAAGAGAGCAGACACAGGTGGTCCACCCTCAGCAGGGCCCACTCCCCATATCCTCTTGGTCAAAGAATTCATTTTCAGCTATGTTAATCTTAGCAAGAAATATAAACATGGAAGGAAGTGGCTAAGTCTCTCCTAGACCCCATTTATTAAATAATGCATGCACTACCTCAGGGGCTAACATCTAGAGTGCTCACCGGGTATTTTTCCAGCGGTTCCATGAGGAGGGCATCCCCAAAGATCAGCCGGCAGTACTCCGCCATCTTGGCTTGCTGCTTTGGGCTAAGGGAGAACAAGAACGAAATAAGGAACGCAGGGAGGCTTATTGAAAGAGCTGGAACAGGACTGCTTTGTGTTACTAATTTTAGAAAAAAGGTACATCTTTAGAACTAACATTCAGTTATTATCATCCTAAATATCTATCCTCTCTTAGGTATATTTGAATAATACACACAGATGGACAATGAAGGCTCTGGTGGGACCAGCAGTTAGCATAATGGCTATGGCACTGGACTCCCACGTAGTCGACTGCGGTTTGAGTTCCGGAGCCGGTGGCTTAAACTCACGCCGGGCGCTTGTGCATGCGTGCCCAAGATCCTGAGGGGAGAATGGAGGAGAAGGGATTGTGGCATGGCCATAACCCCCTGGGGGGTGATTTCTCGCTTTCTGTTCTCTCTGTCTCTGTCTTTCTGGTGAGCGCACACACCCTATAACAAAAGCCTCTCCAAAAAAAAAAAAAATGAAGGCTCTGGTCATGTGAGGTCATTTTCTAAGGCTGACCTGCATAGACTCAGATGGACCAAACGGTAGTCAGCTACCTGCTCTGGATTCTTGAAACCCTCAAGAGCTAGAGACTCAGCCCTTTTTGTTAAATTCCTTGATTCTCAGTCAATTGCCAGACACTTGGTGGGAGGGCACATGACTCCACATGCACCTTTGGGTGAAATAGAGTTGTGAAGAAAGTATTCGTAAGGTAGTGGAAGAGAGAAGAGAGAGGAAGGAAAGGAGGAAGGAGAATAGAGAGAGAAGGGAAAAGAAGGAGAGAGACAGAGACAATGAACCTGAAGATGCAGAAGAGGATCCAGGTGCTGTTGCAGCAGTAACACAATGCACTGTGATACTGAACCCACATGGGAGAGTCCAGGGTTCGTGTCCCAAGCCCCTCTGTACATACTAGGTATACACATGCCCATGATCTTGGTTGGCTAAGGCTGAGGGTAGATCTTAGCATGAAGATTCTGTTGGATGTTTGTTTGTATGTCTCTTTCAAGGGAAGGAAAATAAACTTTAAAAAAAATATATAGAAAAGGGCGGAAGGGCAGATAATGTGCACATTTTCAGAGACGGGTTCTGGAGGAAAGATAAAAGTAGCCAGCACCTTGGGGAAAGGGGCCTGGAAATCCCACTACATAACAGGGGGCAAAGTGGTATCAGCCTGAAAGTGATGCCAGGAGGGACCTGGTGTGATAGAAAGTGACTGGCTCTGCAGGGTTTGCTGAGCTGAGCTCCAGGCTCTGAACTGCTCTGGATCTATAAATGAGAAGGATAATAACTGTTCTTGGAAAGGGACAGAGGATGCTGAGAAGATGAAATGAAGTAATGGATGCAAATGCCTTTGGAACATTAAAAGAGCAGGGCAAATGTAAGATGATCCCACTGTTTCAAGGCAGGGTCTGCCAGCTAGACAAGGCAAATTGTATGCCCCATAACTTGTAAACACAGTTGATAGAAGGGAACATCCGTAGTCTTTCAATACTCCTGCTTCCCTTGACCTTTGGAAAAGCAATAAAATTTTTTCTCATCTTTCGGAATGTTAAATATCATTATAAAGGTATCCAATTCCATTGGGTTTTATGAACTGATTTTGATCTACAGGCAGTCGGATTTGACTTCCAATAGTTATCTCTACATGTTGCAATGATAATGCATTTTAGCAGAACTGAGGCTATACTAAGAATAAGTAACCATGATATAAAGCCTTTTCTACTTCAATGCAAATTGATTATAAAATATGATTCTTACATTCACTCCCTCTTACACGAATATGAAGCCTGGCTCATGGGCTATGTATTTTTGGGAGGGGGGTACACTCGGGGTTCAATCAAATTGCAATGGTTCAGTGGGAAAATCACTCTTTATGCCTCTTTTTTTTCTTTCAAAAGCAAACATGTTTTGAAGGTCAGGTCAGTTATTTGGGGTGCAAATAATGAACCTTTGCAGTTACTGCTTTCTTGGAACTGTGGGGAGGGGCAAAGGAGAGATTTGAAAGACACACAAAGCCCGAGGAATAGCCTTACAGCATCGCAACCTGCCTTTGCTTGGCCAGTGTGAGATTTGACTACTTGGTTGATGCAGGCTTTAAGACAGATTGTGGCATTTCTCAGTACCATCAGGGAGAGGGGATAATGGTTAATCAGAAGCCCAAGCCTGAAAAGCAGCAGAGGTGGTCATCTCAGGACAGCTCATTAGAAATTGTGTTGGTGAGACCTTTGAGAGCAATGAGATAAGCAGCTGATTTGGAAGGGGCATCCCAGGGGATCCTTGAGTTCAAATATCTTGCTCCAGTGATAACTCACATAGGGGTTTGACCAAGTCAACCTGCTTTATCAGTGGGCCCACCTGTGAAGGGTGCACACATTCTAGATTGCACTATAGAAATTGCCCACACCCTCCAGTCCACGTTCACAGAATGACCCTGTTCACATCACAGAGTTGGGCAGCTCTAGGCATGTGCCATGGACCTGCAGTATCAGTGTCACCTGGAGCTGTGAACAAGGCAGGTTCTGAATCAGAGTCTCTGGAGAAGTGGGGCCCAGGAATCTGCATCTTCACAAGCCTTCATGCTGATTATGATGCTTGTTCAAGTTTGGAAACTACTGCAATAGACTAAGTTAACAGGTGCTGAAGAAGGTGATGTTTTTCTTGGGTGTTAGAGTTTAAGACTCTCTGATCTCTTGGAGCAGAGAGACCTAAAGTGCAAGGGAAGGGTTTTACCCTGATGCCCTGCAGTCAGGGTTTCCTGGAGAACCATAATCTTACCAACAGATGGATTTTGGGGAGAGTTCAAGGTGTCCCAAAGCAGATGTCTTTATAGTCGGGGGTGGCCGAATAACGCCTTAAAGTGGATTTTGCTGGAGCCATGATTTTTTAAATTTAATTCTAGTACAGAATCACCTGAGCTTTTAATGCTCTCTAGTCTCTTGGTTCACAGAGTTGGGAGTGAAGCCCTGAACTACGCATTTTAAATAAGCCTGCATGTAATTCTGATGCAGGTAATTAATGAACCACAGTGTTGAGAGCCTCCTGCCTACATGTCATTCAAATCACCCAATATCTTATCAAAACGAAGATTCTGGACCAGCTCCAAGGCCTGCTGGTTAAAGGAGCCAGATCCCACTTAGCTGACAACACAATTCAAGTCCTAGGCCAGCAGCATGTGTGTAAATGCCCAAAATTCTGGAAAGAGGAGACATAGAGGACAGTGGATTGTGTCCTAACTATGCCCTATGTGGGTGTGTAGGGGTGATTTCTCCTCTTCCTCTTTTTATCTGTTGAGCACATGTACCCTCTAACAAAAAAGAAAAACAAAATGGAGATTTGGACACATAGCCTGAGTGGGGTCAAGACCTTGCTGCACTGCTATCGAACTCCCTAGTGATGCTGCTGGCCAACGACCTCATGGTGAGGAGCAAAGATATATGCCCAAGTTGGACTTTAACAACCTGCCACAAAATCAACTGAAATGGAGAGAATAAGAGGTAGGTGTCCAAGAAATAAGCAAAGGGAGCTATTCGGTAATCAGGCTATTCATGTTCTCAATATACACACATGCCCACCTGACAGGCAACTAAATCAGAGTGAGAACAAGCTGCATAGAAAAAGTCAGGGCAAACAAAGTGATCTTAATTGCAGGTCAGAACTGCAGAAATAGGAGGCATTAAAATTGCAATTAGAGAGCAGGAAAAAAAAAGTCCTGAAGTTTTAGCACATCAACATCAGCTACCATGGAGATGAAATGAGAAAAGAATCCACAAATACATTTTGTACAGACATTTCTGGTCATATTAATACCCCCATAAAGGGAAGGCATCTGGAAGAGGGTCTGTTTTTTGACCAAGAACTCACTCCATTCATGGGATGAATCTTCCAAGTGGAACTCATCCAACCTCCTTCTCTATAGATGAGGGACCTAAAATCCATGAAAAGCTAGGGATTCGTCCAAAATCTCACAGTTGTCTGTGGCTGAACCTGGGCTTAGAGGTTACTTCATTTGAATTCAGTGTAAGATTCTTTTTATAAAAGTGTTTGTTCACAAATTAAGGAAGACATCAGAGTCAACTAGGGATTTCTGTTTGCTTGTTTTTAAAGCTTTCTAAATTACCTTTCTAGAAATTCTAATTTGGGTTTGGGGTGTGGCTCAGGAATCTGTATTTTTAAAATGGCATTCTGAGGTAGCTGGTGGATAATTTGTAAGAAGCTTGTTGCAGATTCTCCTTTGCTGTCTGTAGACAGGTGATTTGGAATCTAAGGGGTCTTCCAAAAGTTCATGGGAAATGCATATTATGAGAAAACTGCGTACAGATTTCAAAATTCTTGCACCAACATAAATTCATACTTGAATGCCATCTTCCACCAACTTTTGGAAGTCCCCTCAACTTTGGTGAGAAAAGCAAAAAATGTAGTGGCTTGCTTTCTTTCCATTGTGAGGTTGTCTTGGGGATGTGGCCTACATTATCTGGGACCAGAGCTCCCTGTTCTAACTGTGGCATTTTGTACACACGACACATAGGACAATAACGTGGCGAATGGATTCAGATGTTCTAGGAAGTGTGTTCCTGAGTCACTGTGTTGAGAAGGATTCTGAGGTTACATTTAGGTTTAGTGAGAAAGAGTGCTGTGATTTAGTGAATGATGTCCGCCATTGTGTCAGGAACTAGACAAGGTGCCCCAACTCAATTAGGGGGTATTAGCTGCAAAGGGAAAGCATATCAATTTCCTGTGGGTGTGGATCAGCCCTTTAGGGCAGAACTGTGGCTGAGTAGTTTCCATACCTGGAGTGAGGGACAAGGGTACTCTGAAGCCAACGATGTCCTTCTACCATAATGAGCGTCTCTTAGTACTTTCCTGTCTCTAGATGTCTCAACGGGTTGAGACAGCCATGGCATCCTGAGAAGGTTGTTTCCTGTTTTATTTTGTCACATGTGAATTATTAATGACCTTTTTATAGCTAAATTGGTCATTTTTAAACCAGAAAGGGCAGTATTATGGTGCTACACATTTTGCTTTTATGCACAGCGTAAGAGTTAGGTTTCGTGCCCAGATTTGGATCGCTCTATGACCGATGTGGAAGACAGCCAAAACAGCCTGTGGTTGAGGGTCACAGCAGCAAAAAGGGTGAATGTTTGCAGGCAGAAGCCTTGTTCAAAATGTTCAAAATGTCTCAGTTTTATGTTTTGAAGGCCTCTAAAGCTTCTGTTTAGATGTAGGGGGTAGAGCTGTTTGAAAGCATATGTTAAATTTCATGTTTGTCCTGTCTTAGTCGCAAGGCCTTGGGCTAGTTACTCACCCTCTTTGGACTCAGGCTTATCATATATAAAATAGGGATGATCAAAATAATTTCTTTAGGCCTGGCCCTGTAGCTCCATGGTTAAGGGAATCAGATCCCATATGGCTGATCATGGTTTGAATTCTGTCCCCTGTGGATCGAAAAGCATGCTGTGTGCTTATTCCTGCATGCCCCAAATCCTGACAGGATGGAGAAATGGAGGAGAAGGGATTGTAGTCGGACTATGCTCCACTGGGTATGTGCTCTCTCTCTCTCATTCTTTCTGGTGAGTGCATATGCCTTCCGGCATTGAAGGTATGTATTTTAATCTTCGGCACAATTGAGTTTACGGTGAGAGTTACAAGAACCTTAGACATGTGAAGGTTAAAACCCAGGTCGGCACAGAATGCATGTTCAATAAATGTTAGCTGTTATTGCAGTGGTGGTGGCTGTCAATGCCTCCCTGATGACCTCAACAGAGCATTCAGTGTAGCAGTATGATCATCTGGAATAGAACCATTGCCTTTCATTTGGTGTAAGTAAAATAAAAACATTTCTCAAAAAAAAAAAAAATAAAAATAAAAGGAAATAACAGGCCTAGCTGTGATGCCACAAACCTATAGTCCTGACTGCCTGGGAGGCTGAAGCAGAGGTAGCCCAGTGTGGCAAGATTCTGTCAAAAAAAGTACTTCTCTCTTTCTCTCACTTTCTCTCTCTCTCTTTCTCTCTCTCTCTCTCACACACACACACGTACACACACACACACACACACACACACACACATAGATAAAAAAGGAAATAACACATCAACAAATCTGGAAACTACATGACTGAACGAAAGGCGTTAAAGTACTGGTAGATCCCATTCCACATGGAAGGTCAGAGATGAGAGAGTGTGACAACTGTCACTTGGAAGTCAGAGCTGTCGCCAAATAGCCACTAGAGGTACTCCATTCAGTAGGGAGAGAAACAGCAATGGCACAGAATCAATTCCTGTCTCTTCAACTGACCCTCAGGAGTGTTGGAAGAACAGTGTGCCAATGATGACATCATTCATTGGATGACTGTTTCATACTGAAACAAGAGCCAGTAAATGTACTACAGAGTTCCTGAGGGCAAAGTAGAAATATACATAATTATAGAATTGGTTACATTGAAATAATGTCTCTCTCCACATCTAGATTAACAAATTATCACATTTAACTACTTAGAAATTCAATGACCAAATTACTTCTTTTAATTTAGTGAATTCTTTAAGAATTAGTAAATTAAAGCATCTGTTGCAAATTCATTGAACAACAAGAACCAATGACCTGAGAAAGACTTTTAATAGGAAGGGGAGAAAAAAGGAACTTGTGAGCCACAGTAAGACAGATGCTACTGGCTTTTGGTTGAAAAATCTGGCTTAGGTCTTTGAGATGAGTCAGAGGGCTTTACAGATGCTCTTCTTTGGGACCAGCAGTTAGTGTAATGTCTATGTAGCCGAACTCCCATGTAGCCGACCGCGGTCCTAGTGCTGGACCTGGTGGCTTAAACTCACACCGGGCATGTGTGCATGTGTGCCCAAGATCCCGAGAGGAGAAAGAAGGAGAAGGGATTGCAGCATGGCCATCTCCCCTGGGGGGTGATTTCTCGCTTTCTATCTCTCTATCTCTCTGTCTTTCTGGTGAGTGCATGTGCCCTAGAGCAAAAACCTCTCCAGAAAACCCCCCCAAAAACACGGGAACCAGCAGTTAGCGTAATGGCTATGTCGCTGGATTCCCACGTAGTCGACCGCGGTTCGTATCCTGGACCTGGTGGCTTAGAACTCATGCTGGGTGCGTGTGCATACATGCCCAAGATCCTGAGAGGAGAATGGAGGAGAAGGGATTGTGGCGTGACCATCCCCCCTGGGGGGTGATTTCTTGCTTTCTGTCTCTATGTCTCTCTCTGTCTGTCTGGCGAGCGCATGCGCCCTATAGAGAAAACCTCTCAAAAAACAAACAAAAAAAAAAAACAAATGCTCTTTTCTTATTTTTTTTTTTATTATTGCTATTATTTTTTAAATTTAAACTAGGGCACATATGCGAGAGAGAGAGAGAGAGAGTGAGAGAGAGAGAGAGAAAGTAAGCCTCCAGGTTCAAAACTTGAATCGCAGTCAGTTGTGTGGGAGCCTAGCACCTTGGTCACTATGCCACCTTTGGCTATGCAAATGCTCTTTTGAGCACTGATGACCACTGTGACATAGTCTTCACACATTGATTCCATCTGCTAGAATTTCAGTACCATGAACTTTGATTCTCTCTCTCTCTCTCTCTCTCTCTCTCTCTCTCTCTATATATATATATATATATGAAGCTTTTAAAATTGAGTAGCTATAATGAAAGACAAATCGGAGTAGGCTGCAAAAAGTTCATAGAAAAATGGAATTAAAGTATGAGTTTATTTTGGTACAAGCAATATTTGAAGTCCATGAAGAATTTTTTCATAACTTACATTTTCCATGAACTTCATGGAGACCCTTTATATACACATATATCTCACTCTGGTACTCTGTGATCAAATGAATATAAAACAGTTCAGCTGAAATTTCCTCTTGTGTGGTTCAGTGATAAGTGCAAGTTATTTTTAAATATAGGGACTGGCAGGTGGCATGGTGGCTAAGGGTGCTGGACTCCCACATGGCCGACTGCCATTTGAGTCCCAGATCTGGCAGCTTGCTTTCTCACTTTCTCTCTCTCTCTCTCTCTCATTCTTGCCTCTCTGGTCAAATTAAAATAAGGGAGGAAGGAAGGAAGGAAGGAAGAAAAACGAAAGAAAGATTCTTATAAATAAATAAATATGAATTTTTTTTTAGAAAGATTTTTGTTATAGAGCATATGTGTTCACTAGAGAGACAGAAGGAGAGGAATCACCCTCCAAGGGGGATGACCACACCACAATCCCTTCTCCATTCTCCTCTTAGGATTTTAGGCATGCATGCACACACTCCTGGCATGAGTTTCAAACCTCTGGGTTGAGGACTTCAACTGAGGTTGGCTATGCGGGAGTCCAGTGATGTAACCATTGCACCATCTGCTGGTCCCATTCTGTATGAATATTAACAAGCAGAAAAAGAATAGTAAGAAGGGGAAGACATTGGAGTTGGTGGGCAGAGTTCCCTGTCAAAACAGAATCTACAGTTCTTCCTCCACCAGCC
>NW_006159795.1:3251793-3306681 GCF_000334495.1 Tupaia belangeri chinensis
TAGGGAAATGGCCATTTTAAGGTGACAAAACCGACAAAAATCTGCATGCAATAGATGGCATTAAGAAGGAGGGATATAAAAACATCTCACTTCATTCCAAATTTATAACAGAGACATGTATTGTGTAAAAAAGATGTGTTCTACTGCATCGTAAAAAGAAGAGTCCTTAATTTAAAAATCATAATATGGCATGAAAATAAGATTGCATAAATCCAAAGGATTATTTTAATGTTAACAAGATTCAGATAAATGAGTTCCATCATATACAGATGAAAACATGCCACTTTAATACATAACATGACTGAAGAACACTATTAATAATGTCAAATAAGCTTCAATCTGATGAACAATTATTAGATATGCTCTATTTGGGAAAAAGACTCCTTACTGAATGTGTTGAATACTTACGAATCCACGTGATTCTCAAATGAAAGGAGAATTGGAAAAGGTGAAGTCTTAAATGCGCACTCCGCAATTGCTTCTATGACTTCCTAAAAATGAGAACACGTATATATTCAACATTCTAGAATTTTTAACGTTTCATTTTTACAATTCTTCTTTGATTTAAACCCATGACTATGGTTGTCTTCTTCATTCATAGGATGATATCAAATTGCATGAAATGGCTAGAAGGGATTATGAGTGTGCTGGTCTGTAAAAATCTCTGACTCTTGACTCTGCAAGGTAAAAAGAAAGAAAACTGGAGGAAGACACAACAGTGAAGGAGAATAATTCTTCTATTTGTTGATTATATCTCCTTTTCTAGAATGAAAGACATCTAATCACATTATCAAAACTTTGGGGCAATATAAAATGTGAGAGTTTTCACCCCCAAATTCACTTTTTGAATCAAACCACTATTAGTATTTACTTACATTTACTTCTAGTCTGTTTTACATGTAACTGAGGTTTAACTAACATATATATTCAATTTGTATTTTGAGTAACATTGCTATCGAGGTATAACTTTATTGAGATATAATTCATTCATTTAAAATGTACAATTCAATGTTTTTATATATTCACATACAGCTCAATCTGTCAGTACACTTTAATCGTCCACCAAAAAAAAAAAAAAAAAAGAGAGAGAGAGATTTCTACACCCCACCCCACACACTTAGTCTTAGGCAGCTATGAATCTACTTAATACTCCATAGATTTGCCTATTCCAGACATTTCATATCAATGGAATCATATAACTTGTGGCTTTTGTGTCTGGCATCTTTTACTTAGCATGCTTTCGAAGTGCATGTAAACATTTATCAGCATTTCATTCCTTGATCTATTGGGTCATTGGGAAAGTCATTTTTTTCTAGTTTTTCTATGCAAAAATGTGTGAGGACTTTTCTGATGACCCAGTATAATCTTAAGAACTGTATAAGTCACAGTTTCAAAAGCTCTGGTTAAGGTGCTGGACACTCCCACATGGCTGACCAGGGTTTGAGTCCTGAACCTGGTGGCTTGCTTTCTCACTTCCTCTCTCTCTCACTCTCACCCTCTGTCTCTCTCTGATCGAATTAAAAAATCAACGAATGAATAAATAAAAAATAAGTAGTTATTTTAAAAAAAACTCTACAAAGTATTATAACTGATGTAACCATTTGCCATTGTTGGACAGGTATAATTTAAAAGTTGGCATTCAAATAATTCTACAATGAACATCTTCAATTTTTTCCTGGTATTTTGAACTATTTTCTAGAAATGCATCCTCAGAAGGGGAATTATTGAATTAAAGAATATAAATACTTTTATAGTTTCCCATGTATTTCTAAATTACTTTTCATTTAAAATTGCCTAGAGTAAAGGACCAGATTTCAATGCAGCTTCAGGCATTATTTTTTCAAAATATCTTTTTTATTTAACTTGCATTATAGTGAGATTTCATTTATTGTTTATATCACCATCAATACAAGGGGTCTTCAAAGCTTATGGAAAATGCATACTATAAAAAAAAAAAAACTATGCACGGATATCGAAATTTTTTTTCACCAAAATAAACTCATAGTTTAATTCCATTTCCCCACAAACCTTTTGAAGTACTCTTATACTACCAAGGTTTTATATTCATGCATTTGTTTTTCAGTTGTATTTATTCTTTTCACATTCCCCTTTCAAGTAGAAATTTTCACTCCCATTCTTTATGCCTAAGCCTTTCCCACAAGTTTCTCTATCTTCCCTATACAATGCATAGCTTTTATTATATTTGTGCCATTAAGCTATTTATCTTGCCTCAAAGTATAAATAAGGCTTTCTAATTCTAAACTGCATTTGCATACATCCACTAAGAAGGATTTGCCTGCACGGAGCAAGAAGAATCACTTGCATTGTTTCTTAGAAGTGAATTCACAGATTGCTTTTCATGCATAATCAGTTTAACCTTTATTATAGTTGAGTTCATCAAAAATAAGTGCACTGTAAAAAGCAGGTGACACAAAGATTTTAAATTTTGTATTTCATCTGAGCAAAGGCTGTGGATTCAGACAGATCTATGCTTGATTCCCACTTCTTAAATTTACAAGTTCCCAAGAAATTACCTATTGTGTCTGTGCGTTGGCTTGCAGTTCTGTACGGGGGGAGGGGGAGAGGGATAAATCTTGCTCCACAGATGTGAAGATACAGTGAGAGAAAATAAAAGACCCAGCTCATATCAAACATATATTCTCAAATCAAATAAGGTGATTTATTTTGCTGATGCCTCACTCTCCACTCACCCTAAACCTTTCTTCTTAGACTCTTTATAATGAAAATGAGAACTACCCTTTATTTTATTCCAGACATGTCTTATCTCATGCTACAACCATTCCATAAGGAAATGATTAGCCTCCACTGTAAAGGTTATAAAACCAAGGCTCAGGGGCCAGCAGATGGCATAGCAGCTACATTGCTGGACTCCCACATGGGTGACAGTGGTTTGAGTCTCAGACTTGGTGGCTTGAAACTCACATTGGATGTGTGTGCATTCATGCCCAAGATCCCAGAAACAGAATGAAGGAAAAAGGATTGAGGAATGGCCATCTCCTAGAAGTGTGTGTGTGTGTGTGTGTGTGTGTGTGTGTGTGTAGGTGATTTTTTACTTTCCCTCTCACTATTTCTGTCTCTCTCTCCAGCAAGCATATGCACTCTAAGGCAAAAACCTATTAAAAAAAAACCCTCCAAAAACAAAAGCTAAGACTGAGAGGTATTAACTGATTTACCCTAAGACACAGAAGAATCTAAGATTAAACCTCAGTTTCTAGAGATTTATATTTCCAACCATTGTGGTTACTCTCATGCACCTAATGCCTTTAGTAGTTAGGAATAAAGCACTTAAAATAACTGAATTTAGATGTCATCAACGAAATGGGTAGTAAGTATTGAGGTGGGGAGGGGGAAGCAGGCTGGATTTTTTTCTATTTCATAAATTTGGTCCTAGTGTATTAGCTAATGAACAAATATAAGGATTCTTGCCTCATTGCTTTCTCTCATACCTTTCAATTTATCAACAATCCTATTCAAAATATATCCAGAATACACCCACCTCAGTACCTCCACTGCTATCACCCTGATCCCAAAAGTGGTGCCCTAATTGCAGTGGTTGATTTTTCTATTGTTCCCATCCATTCACATTCCCTTCCTGAGGGAGGATTCTATCTCCACACTCTGCTGACCATTGGCTTGGACTCATGTTTTGATTTGGCAATGGCCAGTGTATGCAAATGCCACGCATGGCTGCTAGACGGTCTTCGAGACCCATCCTGTGGTTCTGCCCTTTCTCCTCTCCTCTGCTATGAGCCCAGTTATATCACAGATGAAAGTTGTTCTTTCTAGGTGGAGACCAAACAATATTGATCAGAACAATAGTCAACATCTAATCTGGGTGAAGGATTAAGCCATCATGGTTGTAAGTCACTGTGATTCTGCAGTTTCTTATTATTGCAGCAAAACCATCAAAAGCTGCCTAGTTGAGCCTTTTAACTGCTTTCCTGGTTTCTGTGGCATGCTCTCTCTATTCTACACCATACCCAGATAGACTGCTCCTAACATGAATAGATAGTTACATGCTTTTCTTTTTATAAACTGTTCAATGGCCTCCCACAAAATAAACTACTTTAATTCCATCTTCCATGAACGTATTTAAGTCTGCTCCTCCAATGTAGCTCAAAAACAGTCACGGGGGCCAGCAGGTGGTATGGTGGTTAAGGTATTGGACTCCACATGGCTAACTATGGTTAGAATCCTGAACCTGGTGGCTTTGCTTTCTCACTTCCCTTCTCTCTCTTTCCAGCTCTCTCTGGTGAATGCATATACCCTATAGCAAATTTAATAATAATAATAAAATTAAAATAATTATTTAAAAAAGCAGAGCTTTTTTTTGTCAGAGCTGCATCCTTAACTTTTGTATTCTTTCTCTCTTTCCCACCAGCTTCCTCCCATCTCTGTCTCTCTCCACCTCTGCTATAGCTTTAGCCCAGCTTACAAAGTATTTTTCAAACCTTTTAAACCAAAGAAAACATTGACTGAATTTCATCTAATAATTCTAGTTGGGAGCAAGTGAGAACTCCACAAGTTCCACTAGAGGACTTTTGTGCCTTTAAAAGGTTTTGTGTGGCACACGCGATCATTCAGGATGAGAAAACTGGTTATAGCTTTTCAGTTTCATGCTTTCCTATATGTTATCATTACTGGACATTGGCTGTGAAAGTACCTTACTGCTCAATTGTTCCTTATCAAACCAAAGTCATTTTTTAGAGCTTTCTAACACTGGGTTCAATAATGTATAGGCCATATAGTTCAAATATCAACCTTGATAGGGAAAAACTGTCCTTAAAGTCCTTTATTCTTGACAGATAATGGCAGGGAGCATTTGGATAACCATTTTATGTGTGCATTTATAGAGCAGGGAAATTACACTCTAAATTATTATCGTTTCTTTCAGGGAATTAAGCCTTATTTCCATAAATGCTCGATTTAACAACATACTCAAATTTAACACATTTTCATCATATATTTTAGCACATTGCTCATGTTTGGCATGTACCGACGCTGGTTAAAGCCTGAGGCAGCAAAAGCATCAACTTGGAGGAGGAGTTGCAGGGAGGTGTGTCCAGTGTGAAGGAAGGAGATTGAGGGGGAGCAGAGAGATGGCGACCACATGGTGAATGGTTACATCGCAGCCTTTGGCAGAGCAAGGGTAATGAGGCATTGGGACTAAAGAGCAGATATATGAGAAATCATAAATATAGCCAGGCCACAACATCTCAAAGCCCTCCATAAACAGGCTGAATTACCACATGTCCCCTTTCCCAGAACACAAGTTTTTATTTTGGTCCATACATTAAATAGCAGGCAAATGCCAATAAGGATTCTTGCTTTTGGGGTTATGTTGCATAGAACCTTTCCAGAATACAGATAGCGAACACAGATAAACTGTGGGGCATAAAAATGGAGAGCTTAGCAATCAGTTTATTTTGCTGCTGTAGTATGCACTGTGCTATTGAATATAGCCTATATATTCTATATACTGTGAGAGTCAGGCCCAAATGTACAGGACAGTGAAAACTGGCAAACATTGGGAGACATTTTTCACTCTCTGCCAATATGTGATACATAGCATTTTATATGCAAAAACGGAGAAAGACAAACTTCTCTTATCTGATGAAGGCAAGAAAAATTAAAAATGAAGGCTATATGTTGTCTACTCTTCTTTGGGATGGGAAAAATGTATTTCAGAAACCTTTTATTGAGTGCCTACTACATGCCAGGTTCTGTTCAAAGTGGAATAGATCAGGGACAAAGACCCCTTTCTTTGTGCAGCTTACATGCCAGTGGGGAGAGGAGATGCAATGAACAAGGACCATAATAATAAAACGAATTAAATAGAGTGTGAGAAGACGACAAATGGCATGTGGGAAATATGAAATAAAGCAGGGGATGGGGTGGGGTTTGTAGTGGTCCACATGCCATTAACGATGGTGATTGGTTACAGCATTAACTAGAGAGGTCCCAGTAGGTTTCTTTGAGATATCTGAGAAAGTCTTCAAAGTAGTAAGGGAGAGTCATGAGGATACTGACTGGAAAAGCATTCCAGGAAGAAAGAACAGCCTATGCAAATACTCTGAAATAGGCTCCACCTGGCATGACCAGGGAACAGCGAGGGGACCAGTACGGTTAGAGCCAAGTGAGTGACAGTAATAAGAAATGAGGCCATTGGAGGGCACCTAGAGATCCTTTAGGGCCTTAGTTCCCCTGTTTTCTCTTCTTATCCTTTGCTTTCTTTTCATTTGTTCTTTTTTAAAAAAAGTATTTTGTTATAGGTTGTGTGTGCTCATCCCAGAGAGGCAGTGAGAGAAAAAGTGAGAAATTACCCTCTAGGGAGGATGACCATATTGCAATTCCACCTCCACTCTCCTCTTGGAATTTTTGAGACCTGAACCATGGTTGACCATGTGGGAGTCCGGTGCCTTAACCACCAAGCCACCTGCTGATTCCTTCATGCCCTTTCTTACAAAGCCACTGTACACACTTGTTTTTATAAAAACTGACTGCATGCTAATAATCACATAGAACAGAGCTGAGATGAGCATAAGAGAAGAGAGGTATTTAGATTCAAAATTTAAAGAGACACTCACAATCAGACACCAACTCTACACTTACATGACCCTGAGGGGGCAGGTGTCTTTAAATCTTGCATCCTATATGCCTTTCTTGTCTTACCTTAGTTTTGGTCCAGATGCAGACAACCTCTGCTACTCCCTATTGGTCATGAAACAGGCTGGTATCTTTACTCCCCACAGCCATCCCTGACTCCTACTCTGCCAATATCTCTACCAGAATAATTTATTCTGCTAACATAACCTTAGAAGGCAGGCAAAGCTGGGCAAGCCAACCATGGAGATGATGAGTGTGTTCTTCTCTTTGGCCATCCTGGTCACCCCCTACCCCTAACTCCAGTGGCAAAGAGAAAGACATATTCTAGGCTAGACTTAGCTTGTAAACCTCTATGCCTGTCAACCAAGTGTGTGGATGGTGGCTAAGAAGCTGAGTTTATAAAGCTCAGGAATAGAGGTCCATGAGCTGTGACTCCGGGATTACAAACAGGATGAAAGCATCTTGCATAGTAGAGTGCATAAGGAGAGTCACTCTAAGCTGACTTGATAAGAGAGGCCAAGGAGTATTCACTTCACATAATAAAATAAGCTTTAAAATGTACTTCATGTTTATTCTCCTTCAAGGAGTTAAAAACCTTTGAGGATTTTAGTTTTATTATAATTTTTTTTTTCCAGACATGTGTGGTCACCAGGGAGAGGCAGAGAATGAAAGAGAGAGGAGACAGTATCCCCCATGGGACATGATTATGCCGCAAGTCCCTCTCTTCCATTTCTCCTTCCTTTCCAATTTTGGGAACACACACACATCTGCCTGGCATGTTTCTCAGCTACTATGTCCAAGACTCAAGCCCTGTAGTCAACCATGTGGAATCTAACTGCCCTAACCACCAGGCCATGAAGTTGGCCCAAGGATTTAAAATTTTTAGAAAAATATGAAGGGACTTTAAAAAGTTAGTTGAAGAGAACATCAGATGTCATAGTGGTTATATCACTAGGCTCCCACATGGTCACCTGTATTTCAAGTCCCAAACCCAGTGGCTTAAACCTCATACTGAGCGTGTGTGTGTGAGTGCCCGAAATCCCAAGAGAAGGATAGAGGAGAAGGGATTGTGGCATGGCCATCCCTCCAGGGGGTGATTTCTCCCTTTCTGTATCTCTGTTTCTCTGGCAAGCACATGAGCCCTAATTAGCAAAAATCTCTCTAAAAAAAGAAAAGTTAGTGGAAAAGTGGGACTAAAGTATTGGGTTGTTGGAAGAGTCATGATGTAATATTTTCTATGTTTTTCTGATGACCCAATATGAATTTATTTTCACACACACACATACACACACACACACACATATATATATTTAATCCATGCATAGTTTTTTTTTTTTTATAATATGTGTTTTCTATGAGTTTTCTGGAGATCCCTCATATAATTGTTCCACATAAGGACTCTGAGGGGTAGACAGAACAGTGGGCAGAGGGTGGGTCAGTGGGCAATGGCATTAGTCTTTCTACTCTACCAGGATGGCTAGATGCCTTTCTAGGATCATCCCCATCCACCAACAGACAGATAAGCCCACCTTGCACTGATGTCATCTCAGGGTAATCTGTCTCCACTTCTTAAAGGGTCCAACCAGATAAGGCTGGCATTTTAGATAGCTGACAAAGAATAATAGCAGGGTCTGGGAGGGAAGAAAAGGAACTATGAAAATGAAACAAAAATCCATAGATTTTTCCATTTAAGAAAATGTGAAGACCTCAGGAGTGTTCAACTTCAGGAGCAGATACAATGTTTAAGGATTCTGATCAAAATTACTGTCACCCTATATTAACCTTATAAAATGTAGTGAGGGATGCTCTTTTCCTAATTATTATACTATAGCCTAATAAGTTAAATCATAAAAAGTCATATTCTCTAGACATAACATAGAGAATATATTCTAAGATACTAACATATTATTTCTGAACCCATTTTTATTACTGTCAAATACAGTATCTTTGATCAGGAAAATCCTTTGTTTAAACAGAAACTTGGCTATCTTGCTTCTTGAAAATCTTGCTTCTCTTTAATGGTGCTTTAGTTTCTCACATCCTGAAGGTTCCAGGGCTACAACCTGGGGTTTGGGAATTTTTCAATCCCAGTGCTATTTTTGAAACACTTCTTTTGAATCTTCTAAAAAATCAAAAGAATCCCAGTTTCTGTGAGGCAACCAAACTAGTTTTTACCCCTTCTTCACTCTGGTATCTACTAAACCTGCCCTTGCTCAGCAGCGATCAGGCAGGTAGATGAATATCTTCATCCAAAGTTTGTCACCCACCTTGTTGATGTTAATCTCTAATTCATTCAGTATTCTGGCCTCCCAGTACCCTGGCCTCCTCATTTTTGGTGGTTTCATCTCTATATACTTTAGTTGTCTATATTCTTGGACTGTTTCCTTGATTGCGTAGGGCAGGAGTTGGTGACCCAGAGTCAGCTCTGCCTGACTCAAGTATCCCAGGGAATGGGGCTCATGACTTGGGACTTGGTTCTAGAGGTTGTCCTCTCGCCCTCCTTTCCTGATTCCCTTTCAAAAGGGCAAGACTAATTCAGCTGAGAGAACATGCCCTCCAAAACCTGTACATCCCCTTTCCAGTCATGAGAACCCTGAATTTCTCTACTCACAAGGCCCTGAACTCCTAAGCATGCTCTTTGTAGGGAGTAAGGACAGAACTTGGATATTTGGTTTTGTAATGTCCATATGCATGGATGTGAAACCCTTTATGTTCTAGGACGAATTTCAGAGTGAGAAGTGAGAAAAACGTACCCTATACTTGGCTAGCAAAAATGACCAATATCTCATTATCAATAATAGCTCTAGTCCTGCCTTGTAGACAGAATTTATTAAGATACTTCATCATAGAATTATTTTTGCTTCCTGAAAGAACCCATGCCTGGCAAAATCCTAGTTCTTTGAACCACCCCTCAAATCACCTGTCTAAATTCTGTAAATTTGCTCTAACACACTTTTGCTAATATGTTCCAGTTTCCCATGACACATGTTCTCCCTTATTTATAAGCAAATAAACCTAACTTGTTAAAAATTATTTTATTTAACTTCATTTTATTTATTTATTTATTTATTTATTTTTAATTTGACTAAAGAAAGACAGAGTGAGAGAGTGAAAGAGAGAGAAAGTGAGAAGGCAAGCTGCCAGGTCTGGGACTTGAACCATGGTTGACCATGTGGAAGTCCAGTGCCCTCAACCACCACGCCCCATGCTGGCCCCAGCAAATGAACCTAACTTCGACTACAGGTATCACCTTAAAGACCTTTGATAAGTATCAACTTGCCAAAAACTCTAATCAAAGAATAAAGTCTTGTATAATAACTAAATAGAAGTAATTAATATCATCATCACCATTATCATCATCATAGAGGACTCAAATGAGGTATAGATAGATCCAATAATATTGCTGTATCTTCCAAACAATGCGGAGTGGAAAAAGCAAGACACACAATAGTGTATACTACAGTACAAATCAACTGATGGAAAGCTTAAAAAAAAAAAAAAAAGTGAAGCTACATTTTTGGGGGTTGCACATAAACTTGGACTTTGTGCCCTAAAAAACTGCAAAGTAGTCATCAGTACAATATTCAAGACAGCGTTCACCTCAGGGCTACAGAAGTCAATGTAGTGGTGTTCCTAGGGTGTCAGTAAGTTTCTGTTTCTTGATTTTGATGTTAGTGAAGTGGGTGACTACTTTATATACACTAGTTAAACTGTACAAATAAGCCCTATGTGTTCTTTGTAGCATCATGCTATATTTTACAATAATAAATGCAAGAAAACATGATTAAGAGTACTATACAGGGAAAGATAAATAATCTGATATCTCCTTTTTTTATACAGCAATAGTTTTAATATTTTATTCATGGCTTACAATCATCATAATCAACATTTATTGTTAGGTTGCCTTGTAAATGAAGAGGGTAGATTTTTTTTCTTAATTTTATACATTCAATTACTGTCTATCACTATAGTTTGTGAAATGAATTTTCTCAGAATAATTGTTTACTGCGGCATTATTCACAATTGCTAAGACATGGAACCAACACAAATGTCCATGGACAGATGAATAGTTTGAAAAAGTGTGGCACATACACACTATGGAATAATACTTAGCCATAAAAAAACAACAAGACCCTGGCATTTGATAGGAACTGGACAAATATGAAAAATTTACTGTTGAGTAAAGCAAACTAAACTATGAAAGTGAAACACTGTATGTCCACACTTAATATTTAGCTAATGTCCACACTCTATGGTGGAAACTGAAAGATTGGAGGATACAGAAGCATAGAGAACATTGTGGATACTATTTCCTTTCATAAGACATTTAGAATTTGGTTAGCATAAATTAATTCACCTGATGCAAATTATCCATGGATAAAGTGCTATATATTAGCTCTGCAAATTGCAAAGATAAACAGTAATCTTTGGATTTGATTGTGATGACCAGGACCTTCTATCTTAAAAGGCTTTATATAAAAAGGGCCTGATCTCCCCAACTGCCTCTCTTTGTAACATTCATTCACTCTACCTTGAAGGATATTTCAGTTGTCATAGTGAATCCATGGGTGATGACAGGTTCTTCTTCTGCAGTCCGTCCCTTCCAGCAGTCCAGCTCCACACAGCGGCAGCCAGATAGGAGCACTTGGCGATACATTTCAACAGAGGAGTTTCCAGCCAACTGGCCAGCTATAAAACACCAAGAAGACAAATTCCAGAATTCATGAACCAAGAAGACTGTTGTGGCTTCCCAGGAATGCTCAACAATGATAAACAAAGGGTTTAAGAGCTGGAACAATTGTTCTCAGCCTTTCTTATGTCTCAACATACCAGAAGGTAGTGGCACAATCCAAAGTATAATCATGGCTACCCAGCAGTGGTTTGGGGATAAAAAAAGGAGAGAGAATTAGAGGGAGGAGGGCATTATAACAGTAACATTGACACATTATTAATTGTTTATCAAACGTCAATTACAAGTCCTTGAACTTTACATTTATTGAACAGTCATTTTCTACAAAAGTCTCTCTGCCAATTTTTTAAAAGAGAAGTTTGTCTGTTTGTTCGTTTATTTATTTATTTTGCTATAGGGTGCGTGTGCTCACCAGAAAGACAGAGAAAATTAGATAGACAGAAAGCGAAAAATCAACCGCCAGAAGTGGGTGGTCATACCACAATTCCTTCTCCTCCATTCTCTTCTAGGGATTTTGGGCATGAATGCACACACCCCCAATGTGAGTTTTAAGCTTCCAGGTCTGAAACTTGAACCATGGTCGACTACATGGGAGTCCAGTGACATAACCATTACACCATCTGCTGATCCCATAAATATTTTTTAAAATACTCATTTCAGATAATGAAAATGCCACAAAGTAGTTCAGTTGTCCTTGTTTCCAAAGCTAGGAAGTAGGAAATTCAGGATTTTAACTTCAAAACTCAGTCTTTTCATTCTGTCTCCAGACAATAGAGTTTGTTTGTTTGTTTATGTCAGATGGCGTGTGTGCATGTATCAGAGAGAGAAAGAAAGTGAGAGCTTGAGAACACTTCCCCTTGCCCTCAATAAAGCCTGGTCATGCTGTGATACTTTTTCCACCTATTCATCAGGATCCTGGGTCTAAGTACACAGGACTAACATGGTTTTTCATGCTGATAGGCCAGGGTTTAAACTTTGCTTGGTCATGTTTGATTCGGCTTCTTCTGTGCAGTGCCTAAACACTCACTGTATTATGGGGCTGACTTGAGAGAGTACTGTTGGAAGGAAAGGCTGTTTTATTACATACCTCAGACCCTCTATAATGTTTATCCAAGGCAAAAATGCTTAGAAAAGCTAAACATCCTTTTACATTTTTTTCTTTCTCTCTTTCTTTTTCTTTTTTTTAGAATGAGACTTTATCTATGGGGCACATGTGGTCACCAGGGAGAGAGAGAAACACAGAGACAGAAAGAGAGAAATCACCCTCAGGGGGTGCAATCCCTTCTCCTCTCAGGATTTTGGGCATGCATGCACATGCACACAGTGAGTTTTAAGTCTCTGGGTTCAGGATTTGCACTGTAGTTGATTACATGAGATTCTAGTGACATAACAATTACACCACCTGCTGGTCACCGTTTCTATTTCTTTTTTTTTCATTCAGATTTTTGACACATGCAAAACATGTGCATTCACCTTAAGGAGAAACAGTGACAGGGAAAATGAGAAATCAATCCCCAGGGGGAATGGCAAAGCCACAATCCCTTCTCTTCCATTCTCCTCCTGAGATTTTAAATATTCATGCACACATGCCTGGCATGACTTTTCAAGCTGCTGGATCAAGGACTCAAACTGCAGTTTGCCATGTGAGAGTCCAGGGCCTTAACCACTACACAACCTGCTGGCCCCTCCATATTCTTTTACTTATTTATTTATTTTTAGAGAGATTTTGCTATAGGGCACATGCACTCACTGGAGAGACAGAGACAAAAAGCAAGAAATTACCCTCCAAGGGGAATGGCCATGCTGTAATCTCTTCTTCTCCATTATTCTCTCAAGATCTTGGGCACACATGGACATATGCCTGGTGTGAGTTTTAAGCCACTGGATCTGGGAATCAAACCACAGTCGACTATGTGGGAGTCCAGTGACGTAACCATTATGCCATCTACTGGTCCCAAAATTCTTTTTTTTTTTTTTAGAGAATTATTTATTTAATTGATTCATTCATTTGTTTTAATTTGACCAGAGAGAGGCAGAGAGAGAGAGAGAAAGAGAGAGAGAGAGGAAGAGAGAGGGAAAGTAAAAAACCAAGCCACCAGGTCCAAGACTTGATCTATGGTCAGTCATGTGGGAGTGTCTAATGCTTTAAGGACCATGCCACCTGCTCGTCCTCCCAACATTCTTTTAAAAAATATTCTTTTTGTAAGAATAAATAGAAATTTAGGGCCAGCAGATGGTACAGTAGTTAAGTCACTGGACTCCCGCATGGCCAACTACAGTTAGAGTCCTGAACCTGGTAACTTGAAACAATCTGGATGAATATGTTAGGTTCCCAAGATCCTGGGAGGAGAATGGAGGAAAAGGGGTTATAATACAACCATCTCCCCTGGGAGGTGATTTATCCCTTCCCCTCTCATTGTCTTTCTCTCTCTCCCTGCTGAGCACATGTGTCCTGAGGCAAAAGTAAACCTCTTAAAAAACAGAAATTTAATGAAAGACATTTAAAAATTATTTGCTAATAATGATAAAAACTGACAAAACCAAAAAGTCCTAAATAAATGGGAAGACATACTATGTTCATGGAACAGAAGAACATAGTTTTAAGATGATGTTACTCTCCAAACTAATTTACCAAGTAAATTCTTATTAAAATCTCACTTAGCTTCTTTTGTTTTTGTTTTTGTTTTTGTTTTTTTTTTACAAAGGTTGGCAAGCTGATTCAAAACTTCATATGGAATTATAAAGAATTCTGATTAGCCTAAACAATCTTGAAAAATAAGAATAAAGTTGGAGAAATTTGTCTTCCTAATTTTTTTTTCTTTTTTTTCTTTTTTTTTTGGAGAGGTTTTTGCTATAGGGCGCATGCGCTCGCCAGACAGACAGAGAGAGACATAGAGACAGAAAGCGAGAAATCACCCCCCAGGGGGGATAGTCACGCCGCAATCCCTTCTCCTCCATTCTCCTCTTGGGATCTTGGGTACGCACGCACACGCGCCCGGCGTGAGTTTTAAGCCACCGGGTCCGGGACGCGAACCGCAGTCAACTACATGGGAGTCCAGCGACATAGCCATTATGCTAACTGCTGGTTCCCAACACACTTCCTAATTTTAAAACTTATTGAGGCAGAGACTGGCTAAAGAGTTAGGCATTAGGGAAGCCATAATGGAAGGCTGACAAAAAGAAATGACTTAATGCTAGCCAGCTGAATTCTGTTCTTAGATAATTTACATCTCCCTCTTCCCTGACCCTTGCCCTTCCAGGACAAACCATTACAGACCTCCTCAAAGGACACATAAAATAATGAGTAGAGTCAAAGTCTGGATCCTGTTAATCTCTTAACTCCAGAATCTACGCAGGTCTGAGAAAAAAAATCCACCTGGGCCTGATGGAAATAAGGAAATAAACAGAGAATGGTACCAGAGAAAATTACTGGTGCCAAGGGACCAAAATTGCACCCAAACTACAAGGCTAAACAATATAAACTCTTTGTGACTATTAACTAATACTTTCTTGTTAAAAAATAAAAAAGGCCTTTACAAAGCTTAAGGTTTTTGCCATACGGGGGGGGGGCAGTACTAATTTGAGAGCTTTAAGATAGAGATACAACAGTTTAAAAGCAGCTCAGTTCTCACTAAGTTACTTGGTCACAAGAAACAGTTTATAGCAGTAACTCCATGGTAATCTAGGCAGCATGACCTAAACAAAGGCTTTTTTTCCCACCACTGTCCAGGAAGAAGGTAATGGTCTTTCATGGTTCCAAGCTTTTAGACAAAAAAAGTCTCCTGACCTTTATACCCACTACAAAATTAGAAAAAACAAAAAACAAACAAACAAACAAAAACCAGACCCATCTAGCATTGTAATTCCCCACCACAAGAGGAATGTATGCAAAAGCTTCTCTTGAGAACAAGCCTGAACAAAACCCTCTGACCCAGATAAAACTCCCTCACCTTAGCTCCTCTTTGGCAACCCATGTTCTGGGACCCATTCTCTGCCTTGGACACTCTGTTCTTCCCTTTTTTCTTCGATAAATTCTCCACTTTGCTATCATGTCTCTGTGTCTACATTTCTAATTCTGTGTGAGCATGAGACAAGAATTGGGTTCACTACTGTTCCTGAATTGGGTATTGGGCTCATGCACCCCCTCTTCCTGCATCATTAGTATAAAGCTACAGTAAACAAGACAGTATGGTACTGTCATAGAAATACACATAGATTAAAGAAATGGAATTGAGAGTCAGAAATAAACTCTCAGTTTATGGTCACTTGACTTCAACCAATATTGCCAAGATAATTCAATGAAGAAAAAAATAGTCTTTTCAGTAAATAATGCTTGGACTACTAGTGTTTATAGGTAAAAGAAAGAGGATGGATCTCTACCCCATACCATATACAAAACATTAACAGATATTGGATCAAGCTCCTAAATAAAAGAACAAAATATACAAAATTCTTAGGACAAAACATAAGAGTAAATCTTTGTGACCTGGATTAGCCAATGGTTTTGTAGATATATCATTAAAAGCACAGACAACAAAAGAATAGATAAATTTCAAAACTAAAGCTTTCATGTCTGGAACTGAAATACCCTACTATAGTAATGAGAATTATAATAATCAAGTCATCTGAAAGGACTCAGTGCAGGAATACATAGAACATGGAAGCCAAACTGCTCCTTATTCACTAAGGAAATCAGTGCAAGTCACTAATTTTTTGTTAATTAATTTTAAAAGATTATTAACAAATAACTTTTGAGATAAGCCTATTATCAACATACAAACTGAAATATGGTTTTCCGTATTAAAGATTTTCTTTTATTTATACACTGTAAGTCTCTCTTTCTCTCTCTCTCTCTCTCTTTTTTTTTTCCTGAGAGGCTTTCACTATAGGGCTCATGTGTTTGCCAGAAAGACAGAGAGAGATAATAAGTGAGAAATCACCCTCCCAGGGGGGATGGCCACACTGCAATCCCTTCTCCTCCATTCTCCTCTTGGGATCTTGGGCATGCACGCACACATGTCTGGCGTGAGTTTAAGCCACCGGGTCCAGGATTCAAACCACGGTCGACTACATGGGAGTCCAGCTACATAGTCATTATGCTAACTGCTGGTCCCTTCGCTCTCATTTTTTAAATAGCTAGTTAAAAGATGGCATGCTGATGAAAACTGTCAAAATGACTTTCAAATTGAGAAAAATTTGCCCTGTGGAGACACATAGGACAAAGAAAATGGGATTAGGCTTACTTGATAAATTTTCTTTTTCCATGCATAACACCAACCATCAGCATAATAAAAGAATGACATTCTTTAGTTCTATAGAGCCATAGTAAATTCACTGTAAGGTCTATCAAGTAGGTTTACATAATCACTTTTCTCCATTGGAAAAATAGGGCATTTTTAATACAAAAATGTGTTTGCAAAAGCAGAAGTGCTGATAAAATAGTCTAGAAAGTTCCTAGTGTTGGATAATAAATTTGCCATTTATAATTGCCTCAAAGTTTATTGTCATGGCAAAGACTTACAAAGGTCTTTGCTGCATAATGGACAAGGAGACAATGAAAGTGAAGGGGGAAAGATAAATACCTATATGCTATTCCTAAACTTGCTATTTTAGCAAAAAGAAGAAATATTATTAGGTCAACTCATTAAAAATGCTTGCTTTTGCAATAAATTGCACTAATATTGAAGAACAGAGCAGATTATTTCATGTACTCTCTAGGGAATTGTTTTCGTGTATTACTGACTGTACTCAACACTGCTACATATTGTACAATTTCTGAATCTATTTCATTAATACTGTGTTGGTTGTTATTAATTTTGGTAGAAATAATGCCATGGTTTTATAAACTAGATCAAGTTTAACAGTGTAGGTAAATGAATCTCTAACCTATACTAGAGTGTATTGTCATTAAAGTTCCAAGGACTTTCTAGAAACATTTTTTTGAATTGACTTGAAAAAAAATTTTGTCATTCAAAGAACAATGAAATGAAATTGATGTACTTTTTGGGTGTCAATTTACTGATTTTATTATTATTATTACTATTGCTATGAAGATGATGATGATGATGCCAGGGGCCACATACTTGCTTCAGGAAGAGAGTAAAAATGAGAGAGAGAAAAGGGGGAGAGAGAGGTAGAGAGAGAAAAATCTCTGTCTCCAAAAGGATCTTAATCATGCTGCAATTCCTTCTTTTCCAATTCTCCAGCCTATCAGGACCCTGGGCATGAACGCACCTTTATGATGTGTAAACTGTTGTGACTGGGACTCAAACTCTGATTGGCCATGTGGGATCTGGCTTCCTCTGTATAGTACTTAACCACTGTGTTATGAGGCCAATGAACATTTTGAAAGACATAGTAAGACATGGGGTTGGGTTTGTGAGATGCAATGGAGTCCGAAAAAACCCAAAGAATGTGTGTTTGTGTGTGTGGGTGTGTGTTTATTATCCAACACTTAAGGCCAACATAATCCCTCCAAGGTAAACTTGTTGGTCATTCTTAAAATGAGCAATTTTATTAGAAAAGGAAGTCTCCCAGAGAAAGTATATTTTGAGGCAAACCACTTTCACCTATAACTATGTATTATGTAGGATGCATATTAGATTCTCTGTACATTTTACCTCATTTACAGAGATTTTTTTCAACCCTATATATTATTATCCTCCATTATCTTTTTTTTTTCTGCCTAAAGATTCCAAGCTGTAGGAATGTTCTTCTCTAAAATTCTTAATTCCTTATTATCATATCCCATCTACCCATCATTATATATATACATATATATATTTACTACATTCAATAAATATAGCTACTCAGGCCAATTGATTGCTGGGGGTTGGGAGATAATGAGTGCCATGAGTCATCCAACCCTTGGCATTTCTAAACCCAGTATTGACATCATCTCTGCCTAGCCATGAACACCCTCTGGAATACATTCCAGGACCATGATTGAATCTGGAAGCCGAAACTCTATCTCAGATTAACTCATAGTGCTGCCTCAAGTTACAGCTCTATAACTTTTCACTTGACTGCATTCATTTTGGGTGGCTGGCTACAGTCACTTGAGCTTTGTCTCAGATTACCCAAGGCATCTAGGGAGAGGAGAAGCCAGAAAATTGAAAATAACAATCCCTCTATTAACACAGGCTTCTGAGGAATTTCTCATTTTGCAAAGACTGATGACTAATTGCCTATTTTTATGTTTACTGTATCTATTGTCTCTTCTTAACCTCCAGGGTCAGAATGTTCCAGAATATGATGGATTTGTTAACTCAGTGGCCTTCTTGAATAAACATTGTCTCCTTCAATAATAAAAATGAGAACTATTTATCTTTTTTAATTGTATGACAGCCATTCAGGACATATAATCCCATAGCTACACCTAAGGGAACTATCTAAAATATAAAAGATGTGTTGTTCATCTTGACCATCTCTAGAGTCATCCATTTGATCTGATCTCTCTCTTTCATAGTACCTGCCTGCTGCCCCAGTGAGACCATGTTTTCTTGAACATATATCCAAATATCATTGGATGGTTTAGGTGTGAAAATATCTGTGGAAGAACCTGAAGTCATTCCCACTCCAGGGAAAACAACTTTAAGCGCAAAGCTTACTCTTTATAGAAGCAGTGTTGGTACATTTTCCCAAACACATTCTCTGTGGAAGGCAAAACAATGGTTCCTGGGGGGTAAAAAATGACATAAGACATATTCCTGAAAATGAAAGAGAAGGTTCTTGTGTGACAGGAAGTTAAAACTTGCCAAATCCTACACTTCTGTTTGTCCTTTCTTTGTCATCTTTCTCTTTCTCCTTGCCGATACAGTATGTTATTTATATTCTGTTCTGCTCCAAGGTCCTCTTGTTGGCCCTGATGTAATTTTGATTCTTCTTAGTCAGTCTTGGACTTCCATGGCCCATGCTACTGATTAATGTGGGCACTTCTGTGTGGTGTGGCTCTGAGCTATATGTGTAAGAGGGTATAAAGTCTATCGGGTGGAGGGAGGTGATTCTGGGGAACTTCTTTGGACATTTTTCTCACTCTTAGAGAAGGCCACAACACAGGGACTTTCCCTGTGCTCTGTGTGTCTCTCACTTCTTAGGGAAGTAATACTTAGGGTACACAGTCATTTTGAAACCATAAAGGGACCAAAAAGATCTAAAGCACCTGGGTGTCCAGAGACATTAATGAATTAACCAACCCCAACCACTGTGTCTCTGGACATCCTACAATTTGGAACATATACATAAGGAGAGGAGCTGAGTAATAATTAGACACATTTATTCAGATAACTCAGTTCATCAGGTTATTTGCAAGAACTAAAACATCAAATTTAATTTCTTTTTCTAAGCTGAATAAGGATGCTAATTATTCAGAGCCATACCACTCTGCTTTGCCTTTGTCTGTGGAAGCATTATCTTCCAAATGGTTTGGAGTAGGAGTCACCAACCCCTGGGTGGTGGACTAGTACCAGTCCATGATCTGTTAGGAACCAAGCTGCACAGCAGGAGGTGAGCAGTAGTTTGGCAGACAAAGCTTCATCTGTGTTTACAGCTGCTCCCCATTGCTCATGTGACTGCCTGAGCTCTGCCTCCTGTCAGATCAGTAGCAGTGTTAGATTCTCATAGAAATGTGAACTGTGTTGTGACCTGGCCAGGTGAGGGATCTAGCTTGCATGCTCCTTATGTGAATCTAATGCCTGAGGATCTGAGGTGGGGCTAAGGCAGTGATGTCAGCACTGTAGAGTGGCTGCAAATGCAGCATTTCGGTGAATTGTATAATTATTCATTATATATTACAATATAAGAATAGAAATGAAGTGCACAATATATGAAATGTGCTTGACTCATCCCTGAACTACCCTCCCACCCTGATCTGTAGAAAAATGTCCATTTAGATTATGAGAAGGTTTATAAAAAGCTGCACAAGAAGAGGAGGAAATAACTGGATTCTCTTCTGTCTTGGGAGGATTTTTTTTCCCTGAGTCATAAGGGTGGATTCCTCAAGGAAAAAAACCAATAATTTAAAACATAATCACTACTGGCTGTACTGCCAAGACCATTCAAAACCCTGGAAAATGACCATTGTAATTAAAAACCAGCTCATTCTGTGCATATATTTCTCTCAATGATCTGATTTATTTTTCCTTCTGGGCATCTTAATATTCAACAAAGGGGCAATAATGAGTAGAGAATAGATGTAATCATAATACATTGCTAAATTGATTGGTTTTCATACTGTATATTTAATTTTTAAGGTCTCTTTGAGTGCTCAGAAGAAAACATTCCAAATATTGACATTCTCCTTATTTGGACTTAGACTGGCACTTTTAAGTAATACTAGTTCTTTTTTTTTGAGAGAGAGATTTTTGCTATAGAGTATGTGCACTCACCAGAAAGATAGAGAGAGACAGAGAGACAGAAAGCGAGAAATCACCCCCCAGGGGGGATGGCCATGCCACAACCCCTTCTCCTTCATTATCCTCTTTGGATCTTGGGCATGCACACACATGCACCTGGTGTGAGTTTAAGCCACCGGGTCCAGGACTCGAACTGTGGTCGACTACATGGGAGTCCAGTGACATAGCCATTATGCCAACTAGTATTACTCCCAGTAATACTAGTTCTCAATGCTCCAAGAAAATAAGTAGTGAAAAGGGGGATGTATGGCTGATCACCTTAGTGATTATGAATCTCTGATCCTTTTTTCCTATGTTCAAGGGACCAGCAGATGGCATAATGGTTACGTTGCTGGACTCCCACGTACTTGACATGTGGTTTGAGTCCCAGACCTGGTGGCTTAAAACTCATGCTGGGTGGGTGTGCATGGGGGCCCAAGATCCCAAGAGAAATATAGAGGAGAAGGGATTGCGGAATGGCCATCGCCCTTGGAGGTAATTTCTCACTTTCTGTCTCTCTGTCTCTCCAGTGAGTATATGCGACCTATACCAAAAATCTCCTTTGAAAACAAAAACTAATAAACAAAAAAACACTCTGTAGTAGATGTTAACTTTCCTTTGCACCCAGGACTTCCTAAATTTGAAGAGGAAATCTTTCCTTTCTGCAGGAAACATTCCTTACAGGAAATAATATTCCTATAGATAAAAGTTTCCACTCCGCTGGAAATGCCTACAAAGCATAAAATCTATTTTCTATGTAGTGACTTGATAATGTAATTGAATTCAGTTGGGTTAGGCATTGGTTACATTTCTATCTTCTAACATTCTTTATTGGCTTTGGGGAATTTGAATTTTTATACCATACATGTTTGACCAAAGGCCTCTTGAGAAATAGGAGTTCCATATTAGTTTTATTTATAATTAAAACAATGATACTGCTAATAAGATATGAAATGAAGCTAATTTTTTTTTGAGAGGTTTTTGCTATAGGGCGCGTGCGATCGCCAGAAAGAGACAGAGAGAGACAGAGAGACAGAAAGCAAGAAATCACCCCCCAAGGAGGGATGGACATGCTGCAATCCCTGCTCCTCCAGTCTCCTCTCAGGATCTTGGGCACGCACGCACATGCACCCGCGTGAGTTTAAGCCACTGGGTCCGGGACTCAAACTGCGGTCAACTACAAGGGAGTCCAGCGACATAGCCATTACACTAACTGCTGGTCCTCAATAAAGCTAATTTTTTGTCCATAAGTTAAAAGAGAATTTCAGGCAAAACCTGAAGAGCCTATATTAACATTTCTATGTAATTTGGTTTGTTTACTAGTTATAGAAATTCTTCTGAATTCTTCTACAGAAAAAGAAAAGACTTTGGTATAAGGACAAGGTAATATTGAGAAAAATTAGAAAAAAAATGATAAGAAATTATATATATGAATCAGGAAGTGATGATATGAAACCCTTGCACATAAATTTGGAAACAGTTATCAATACTTTCTTGGTCAAAAATAACATAGCTGGGGTTGTCAGGTAGCATAGTGGTTAAGGCACTGGACTTCCCATGTGGCTGACTGTGGCTCATGTCCCAGACCTGGCAGCTTGCTTTCTCACTTTCCCTCTCTCTTTCTGGTCAAATTGATACTACTACTAATAATAATAAATAAAACTAAATAAATAATTCTTTATTATTATTATTAATTAATTTTTTTTTATGAGAGGTTTTCGCTACAGGGCGTGTGCGCTCCCAAGACAGACAGAGAGAGACATAGAGACAGAAAGCGAGAAATCACCCCCCAGGGGGGATGGTCACGCCGCAATCCCTTCTCCTCCATTCTCCTCTCGGGATCTTGGGCATGCACGCACACGCGCCCGGTGTGAGTTTTAAGCCACCGGGTCCGGGACGCGAACCATGGTCGACTACGTGGGAGTCCAGCGACATAGCCATTATGCTAACTGCTGGTTCCCAATAAATAATTCTTTAAAAAAATATAGTGTGCAACTGGCCCTGTGGCTTATTATTTGTAAGAGCTGGATCCCACATGACTGACCACACAATTTGAGTCCCAGCCTGGTGACTTGAAAAACATGCTGGGCGTGTGTGTGTGTGTGTGTGTGTATATGTGTATGTGTGTGCTTCAAATCTTGACAGCATGGGGACCAGCAGTTAGCGTAATGATTATGTTGCTGGACTCCTGTGTAGTCGACCATGGTTCGAGTCCCGGACCTGGTGGCTTAAACTCATGCCAGGTGTGTGTGCCCAAGATCCCAAGAGGAGAATGGAGGAGAAGGGATTGCGGCGTGGCCATCCCCCCAGGGGGTGATTTCTCGCTTTCTGTCTCTCTGTCTCTCTCTGTCTTTCTGGAGAGTGCACGCGCCCTATAGCAAAAAGCTCTCAAAAAAAAAAAAATCTTGACAGAATGGAACAATGGAGAAGAGACTGCAGGCATGATCATGCCCAATTAGGGAGTGCTTTCTCTCTCTGGCTAGTGTATGTGCCCTGTGGCAATGAAAAAAAAATTAGTATGAACCCTTCTCTTTCCTTATAGCCCAAAATTCCACATTCTGAGAACTATCAGCCATTAAGATGCTAACACTCCTGACACAAATAGAGTCAAATTATCTACCACATGTGTGCTTTCCACGTTATAGAGAGGGAGGGAATATGAGTGACTTTAGAGAAAGTAAGTGAACTAAAAATTCTTAGTGATAAGACATTTAAAAAATTGTAGAGAAAAATTTAAACTATAGTATGTGGTTTTATTATTTGTATTAACATTGATTGGTTTTCTAGAACTACTGAGAAGTCAGGAAAGCAAGTAATTACATATAATTTGTTAGGAAACACAGTTGGAGAATCAAAAATATAAGTTAGAAGATAGAAATAGAAATATCTATGTGAACACATGTCTTAAAAAGGAAAAAAAAATTTTTTTTTTCCTCTGCCCAGTGAAATGGTCCCAAAACAATGTTTCATACTATAGGTTCCAATTAGGGTTACTCATGCCATTGTTTTTTTCCACCAAAAGGACCCCAGGTTCATCAGGGAAAAGACTGATTCCATGTCTGAGGCAGACATGGAATACTAAGGTGAGACTGGAGGATCTTTATGTACCAGAAGCAAGGACATTTTCAAAGACCAGTAGGTCATGTCATGAGCACACTGATGCAAGTCTACCAAGGGCTCCCACTGATCATAATGGAGACAATTTGAACATGAAAAGGAGCATAGTGGCTGTGGGTGAATGAACACCCATAAAATCCAAAAGCTGTAAGTCCATAATGTATGCAGAAAGAGGAATAAAAAAACCATATTCTGAAAGAAGGTGAAAAAAATAAGATATTTATCAAATCAGTCTTCATTCCATGCAATCATTTTGACATTACTGACTTATTTATCATATGATCAATAATATACTAACATATTTAAATACATAAATCAAAAGACATTCTGGACTTAAAAGGATTACTGAAAAATCACTCTATATTATGACTTTCAAGTAGATGAACTGTATACAATACCCAAAACTCAACTGGATATAATTTAAGTATTCATAAGCGTGTTGTGGTCTTAAGTATATGATGAATGCAAGATTCTCTCATGTGCTATGATTTTTAAAGTTATCCTTCTTTGGATTTAGGTTTTGACAAATCACATACCTCTTTGAACTTGGATAAGAATAAAGATTATATCTATAATTTGAACCTCTATGTAAAATTAAATATTCTCTTCAGTTATGAAGGTAGGTCACAAGTCACAGTAGTACTAACAGGATCTGTGACTTTGTCACCAATAGAAATCATAGATAATTTCATGTAATGTTTGAATTGTTGCAAATATTACAATGGATTGATTATACTAATTTTAAATTACATTAATGAAAAAGTATATTATTTCATCACAAAACTGTTCTGTAATATTTGATAGAATTTTCCAATAGAATTTATTTCCTTTTCAATTCTAGGTACTTTATTTTATGCATTTAATATTCTGAGAAGGGTTCACAGGCTTTACTGGATAGCCAAATAGGTCAATGCTACAAAATAAAATTAAGAACCCCTAAGAAGGAAAAATTTCCTCTACAGAGGCTTATAAACATGATTGAAAGCTGCAAAATTTTAATAGTCGGCCTAAGGAACTGAGTCCAAAGAAGTGGACTAAGTAAAAATTCCCTGCTTGAAATTATAAAATAAGATTGAAAATTCTTTGATCCCCTTTCATCAAGAGTCTATGTTCTCTCTTTTTGAATCTTGGTAAACTTCTGTTTTAGCAAATAAAGAAAGAACTGACATTATGGAACTTCAGAAGTGCAAGAAAGTAATTAAGCTTCCTCCTTCTTCTCTGGGACACTTGTTTTTATAGCTCTAACCTGATATAGTAGATGTAACCTTATCCTGAGCTGCCATACTGTGAGGAATCCCAAGCTGCATGGTGATACCTCATGTAGACAACTGGGTTATCAGTCCTAACTGAGCCCACCCAGCCTAAGTGTCAGACATGTTGGAGAAGCTTCCAGTTGATTCTAGCACTCAAGCTGTTGGAGTATATCTCTCTCTCCATTCTCTTCCCAGCTGAAGAGTAAAACACCATGGAGTAGAGATAAGCCATTCCCCATTATTCACTATCTGACTCCTTGACCCACAGAATGTGGATCGAAATAAATGGTGGCTGTTTTATGCCACTGAGATTTGGACTAATTTTTCATGCACCAATAGATGACTAGAATAGACTTTAGGATGAGCCAAACATAGACATACTGGGTCATTGGGTAAGTCATGATGCATTTTTGCATAGAAAAATATGTCATGACTTTTCAGACGACAGGCTAGTTAGTTTTGTGGCATGAATCTTAGTAGATAATATCAGTTGGAACAAAGAAGGCCACAAGTGTCCTGAGAGCCTTCCAATGAACATGTAGAACGCTGAATTGCAGTTGAACTAACTGTAGAGCTCAGAGGACATGATTTTGACTAGTCAGGATCAAATTATATGGGCTCATCCTAAAATAGCTCATTCTGGCTCTCTGGAAGATACACTGTTTTCTCTTTCCAAGACTCCTTTCTGTTCTAAGATGTTTTTCACCTAGTGTGGGATACCAGGCCAATGCCAGACTCAACCAACAAAACATACATTGAACTCAGAAAGGAACAGATCTCCTCAAGGAATTCTAAAGAAAGAACTGCTTAGTTGTCAGATGACTGGACCATGTGAACATTTCTCAGATACCTCCATGGTTATCTGCTTCCTGGATCTCCTTTGTCTTTATATCTATATCAATGCTGATCTATCCTGTAACACAAATCCCCACCCCTGGACAAAGAGCACATCCAATCACCCCCAAGGCATGTAGAGCATCTATACAGCACACAAATGCCAAATGAGACCCCAGATTTTGGTTGGGTTGTGAGTATTTAAGTCTTGCTCTCTTACATATATTTGGATGGTGAACTGAGTGAAGTAAAAGAATGAGAAGGACTTTAAAAAGCTTATTTTTTTGCACCAACAGATTTTCTACAAAGACTTTTTAAAACTTGTGATTAGAGATCTGCAATACAGAAAGTATTCTGGAAGAAACATATGAATATTTTTCTATTTAATAAGCTATCAAAACTCTTGGCATTGCTTAATTAGGATTAAATTGGAAAACACATTGTTCTGACACCAGGTGTGTGTCCATGCATGGCCAAAATCCTAGGAGGTAAAAATAGAAAAGAAGGGATTGTGGCATGGTCATCTCCCTTGGGTGATGCTTTCTACATTTTCTTTTTCTCTCTTTCTGGTGAGTGCCCATGCCCTATAGCAAATTTTTAAAAAATTAAAATGAAAGAAAATACATTATTTTGTTTTCCTATTTTATTTACATATTTACAATGATGTATATGTTATCATTCACAGGCTGATTTTTTGGTCTGCAGCCCTTTCCCACCTTGAGCAAAAAATAGTTCATCTTCAGCAGAAGTTATTAAGGGCTTCAGAGCCCTTCTATAGAACAGAGTCTAGAGAAATAGATAGGAATTGGAAATGGCTTGAAGTTCTATTACAAAAATTCTATTGATCTGAAGATGTCAGATATGCAAAAAATTTAGAAGACTTAAACATTTAGATTGGTTGTAGAGAAATAATGACATTGCTTCACAAACCCATGGACATGATCACTTATGGGTAGAGACTCCAGTAAAGGAAATCCCTGAGTTCTAAAAGGCATTTCACAGGAAATGGAATAAAATATACTTCCAATTATTTTTTTTAAATATTTATTTAGTTTTATTGATTACTAGTATTATTTTTAAAATGTGCTATAGGGCATGTGAACTCACCAGAGAGAGAGACAGAGAGAGAAAAAATGAGAAAATAAGTTGCCAGGTCTGGAACTCAAACTGTGGTTAGCCATATGGGAATCCAGTGCCATAACAACCACACCATCTGCCGGCCCCAACATTTTTAATTCTGACCAACAGAAAGAGGAGGTTGGTGAAATGTGCTGAGACTGGCTAAAGTAAATGAAAAAAATACATAAATTCATACCTGTGAGGTAGGTGTTGTGTGAGGAATTAATGAAATAGTGAGAAAGGGGTTGAGACATGTCTTCATTTAAATCCAGTTTCTCAGGTGAAACGACTCCATTTTCTTCTCCACTTAGATAGCGCATAAATCCATCCACTGATATCTGCCCTGGAGGAAATGAAGAGTTAAGAAGAATGTGAATGCATTCTTTTTTTGGGTTGCTGAAATTGATAATATCATTTTGCTTTAGTTTTTTTTCTTTTTGTAGAAAAGTCTGGTGGCATACATGGTAGAAGTCACAGCTGTGCTTAAATATGGATAAACAATAATCTATGATTATGTTGTTTCATTACAATTATCTCCACATGCCACAGAACATGGAGAAAAACTATAGTTACCTGACCCCCACTGACTGTTTAGAGGACTTACATAACTAAACGCCAACCTCCTGTTTTCAAATATAAAAATGAATATCAATTTTATGAATGAACACCAAAATGTTATTGGTGCTTATCTCTGAGTGATAGAATTTGAAATGACCTTCTAAACATTCTGTTATGAACATGTTACTTTTATAATTAAATATTTATATACAAGTGGTTTTATTATTTGCAATGAATTGAGAACATTTTCAAATAGTCAGCCTTTTCTTTGAGACAAAAAATAAAAATGATCACAACTGCATCTTTTCTAGGACTAAAACAGTGACTGCTATAAAAAAGCTATTTAAAATAATGTTACTACAAATGGAAGAGATATGATTTCCATTTTTAGTTTACTCCGATTCTACTTAGAACTTTTTCGTTTGTTGTAATCTTTCTTACATGACTGACTAAACATTGAGATTTTATTTTCAGCTTTATTGATGTATAACGGACAAACAAAATTATACAATGATTACGTTTTGGTGTTTGGCCTTGGGTGTTTTGACCCTGATATTTTGGATCTCTATATTAAGACAATTCTTTAACAGTAATTTTTATAGATATCTAGAGAAAACCATCTTAATGATTTTAGTCCATTTTCCCAGTTTGTTGTGTTAGTTTTAACAATCAACACCTCAAGCCATCAGCACATTTTTGGATAGTAAAGATGTCACCTGGAGATGGTGGAGGGTAGCATTTCTTTTCTTATTCAACTAGTTTTGTATTAATTTATAATTGCTATATGTTGATGGATAAAATAGTAGGATATGAGATAAGCAGAGAGAAAAAAAGAAAACTTTTGTAAGCACACTTATCTTCTACTCACAGAAATAACTACTGTTAAAATTTTGGTGTGTATGTTTCCAGAAATAAAATGTGGATGTGTATAATTCTTTTACAAAGATGCAAACATATAGGTGTCCACACAAGTATGTATAATTGTATATATAGTAGTCGTCTTTGTTTATATTAACTGAATACTATATTATGAACATTGTGGTGTGAAAATAGATTCCATGCAGATAAATATTTAACTATAGCATATGAAATACATAGTGATTTGTATTTTATACATTGCAAACTAGAACAAGACTATTGTAATTGGTCATTAAAATTGTTCCTCAT
This sequence comes from Tupaia belangeri chinensis, assembly GCF_000334495.1. NCBI lineage: Eukaryota > Metazoa > Chordata > Mammalia > Scandentia > Tupaiidae > Tupaia > Tupaia belangeri. Next base: position 3,280,551 of record NW_006159795.1, read on the forward strand.
TATGACATAAAGGGGCAGATAGTGGTGCAATGGTAACATGCCTGGACCTATGTGAAAAAGGTTACTGGTTCACGTACCAAGTACACAGGTGCATGCTTGCAATTCAGGCCTGCTTGGAGTAGGGTAGATGGTTGTGATGGAAAAAATAAACTAATATATTTTAAAAATAGACATGAGAGACCAGCAGATGGCAGAATGAATACATCTCTGGACTCCCAAGTATTTAACTGGGGTTTGTTTCCTGGATCTGGTGACTTGAAACTCACACTGGGCATGTCTAACATCCCAAGAGTAGAATGGAAGAAAAGGGATTATAGTGTGGCTGTCCCCCTGGGGGGCAATTTTTCACTTCCTGTCTCTCTTTCTCTCTCTGTCTTTCCAGTAAGCACACATGCCCTATAGCAAAAATCTCTCCAAAAAAAAGACATATCTAATAAATCTAACTTGAACATTATTTATTTTATTTATTTATTTTTAAAGAGAGACATTTTGCTATATGGTATGCATACTCATAGGAGAGACAGAGAGAGAAAAGGTGAATCACTTCGCAGGAGGGATGGCCCAACCAAAATCCCTTCTCCTCCCTTCTCTTGGGACTTTGGGTACACACACACACACACACACGAGTCCAGTGTGTTTCAAGTTGCCAGGTCTGGAACTCGAACCGCCATGTGGGATCTAGCACCTTAACCACGATGCCACTTTTTGGCCCCTATTTATTTTTGTATAGTAAGGGATGAGCTATAAGTAAATAGGAAGCTCGTGTTGACTACAGACCATAGTAAAAAAATTGCTACATCAAATAAATCTCTCAAGGTGACTGATGACTACTTTTCCCAAATATAATAGAAACATTAGAGCTGAGTTGCCTTTAATACTGTCTAGATTTAGGTAAAAGAAAGAAATTTGACTACTGGCTTTTCCAATGAGAGGAACTGTTAAAAGAAGACTCTTTCCAGATAAACTTACAGATAATTGATTTCATCAAGCATTGCTTAAAAATTAACTTTACCACCTACCTTGATAATTTTAATAATGATTTAGAAAGTTCTAAGAGAGTCTTTTGCATTGGAAATGAAAAACATGACATAGTTTCTTATATTGGTATGAAAATGTGGAACCAATATTTAATAGATACTATGTTTTATACTTCTAAACAATCATCACCTAATGAAGTGATCATTCTGATCATGCTCAATTGATAAGAACACTTAGGGTACTGCTGTTGATGCCTTCACTTAAAAATTCACTTATAGTGGGGACCAGCGGTTAGCATAATGGCTACGTTGCTGGACTCCCATGTAGCCAACTGCAGTTCGAGTCCCGGACCCAGTGGCTTAAACTCACACCGGGCGCGAGTGTGTGTGCGCTCAAGATCCCAAGAGGAGAATGGAGTGGTGGGGTGGCCTCCCCCCCCGGGGGGGGGGGGGGTGATTTCTCACTTTCTGTCTGTCTCTGTCTTTCTGGTGAGCACCCGTGCACTATAGCAAAAACTTCTCCAAAAAAAAGAAAAGAAATTCACTTATAGTGGAAGGCATATATGCTTTTGAACTGACTGTGATTTTTGAAAATAAACCCCAAACAACTTAAAGCCAAAGCTATTTCCATGGATGACTTTAAAAATATTTTAAATGGAGGCCAAAAGGTGGCATGGTGGCTAACGGTGCTGGACTCCCATTTGGCCAACTGTGTCTGTCTCTGTCTTTCTGGTGAGCACCCGTGCACTATAGCAAAAACTTCTCCAAAAAAAAGAAAAGAAATTCACTTATAGTGGAAGGCATATATGCTTTTGAACTGACTGTGATTTTTGAAAATAAACCCCAAACAACTTAAAGCCAAAGCTATTTCCATGGATGACTTTAAAAATATTTTAAATGGAGGCCAAAAGGTGGCATGGTGGCTAACGGTGCTGGACTCCCATTTGGCCAACTGTGAGCTAGGTCCTGGACTTGGCAGCTTGCTTTCTCACTTTCTCTCTCTCTCTCTCTCTCTCTCTCTTTCTCTCTCTCTTACCCTGTACCTCTCTGGTCAAATTAAAAATAAGTAACTAACTAAATAGAAGTTAACTAAAAAATTATTTTCAAAAATATTTTGGATTATAGAATTTATTTAGTGGTAAAATTTTGTAGTCATTCTTTTTTCAGGTTGTCATGTACTTCCCAAATTACTCTCCATTCCTCTCTCCCTCTTTCTTTCCTTCTCTATCTCTTCACCTTCCACTCATTTACAAAGATTTATTGAACACTTGTCATGGGCTAAAGACATAGAAAAATAAAGCACAATAAACAAACCTCTACTTTCAAAGAGGTCATAATCTAAAAGAAAATAAAATCATTCACTTTTTGAAAACCAGGCATAAGTACCTCCAAAGCAAGCAGGGTGTGCATTTATATCCTGTCATCCCTGGAGTCTGACATGGTGCTTTGTGCACAATAGGTGCTAAACCACTGCTTCTTTCAGAAAATTATTGTGATTCAAAATAGAAAATACACTGCTTTGAAAAATGAAAGATTATCAAAGACCATAATTTTGTTTGCTTCTTGTTTTTTGATTAGATTGAATCATGTATAATTGTAATATTCAGCATTTTTAACCTTTGCAAATAGCAGTTTTATACTACTCCATCTCTAACTACAGCTATTCCTTAGAGGAATGACAGTAAAAGCAAATATCTTCAGGGACCAGTGAAGAAAAATACCAGGCGAGCTTGATGAATGTGCAAACTCAGAGAGTCATGGGGTGTGGAAAACTGGCAAGTGTATGATCCTCCCAAAGACAGGCACACTATAGCCATAAAACATTATGTCACCTAACAAAACGGTACTAGATTGGAACACGAGGCTGTGAGTTTTCACTATAATCTTGTAGGAACAAGTATCATTTGGTCTGATCGACAACTTCAAAATTAACATTTACAAAGTGTGCTAGTAGGGTAGGGATGACAAATGAATGATAAGTTTAGCTCCAATTCTATTTATGGTTGGTGCCTTCTGGGCACTTGTGTTGTGAATGTTTCAAAGCAATGTTTGTGATTAATTTTGATGTCTGTTATGGGTGCAGCACAGAAAAGTGATGGTATGTATGCCATATATTTGTCATCTTCAAATGAGAACATTGTAAGTATGTTCAAGGAACATGCCAGAGAATGTATCTTAAGAGTTTTATCTAATTAATTAATGAAGGACCCATGAAGATGACAAAGTCAATTCAAAGGAGCTATGAAACACGGATACACACACACACACACACACACACATTTTGGAAGGAAAACCAAACAAACAAATCCAAAACTAAACAAATAAATAAGAAAAAAAAAAACCCAAAACAAAACCCCCCTAAATTCTGGTACGCTGATACACAGTAGGATGACTGTAGATAACAATAATGCATTCTATATTTCAAATAGCTAGGAGAGAGGATTTTGAATGCTTTTCAATACAAAGAAATGATAAATATTTACGGTGATGGATATGCTAATTACCATGACTTCAATGTTATGATCAAAACTTTTACATCACACAGTACCCCATAACTATTTGGAATAATTATCTGTCAATAAAAACTAAACAACAAAAAACATAACCTAGATGGATGGATATGGCTGAATTTGAATACAAAGCTGATTAATGTCCTATAGGTCAAGTAAACTGTAACCTTTTGCATTATCTTTTTTTTTTTGGAGAGGTTTTCGCTGTAGGGCACGTGCGCTTGCCAGACAGACAGAGAGAGACATAGAGACAGAAAGCAAGAAATCACCCCCCAGGGGGGGATGGTCATGCTGCAATCCTCTCTCCTCCATTCTCCTCTCGGGATCTTGGGCACGCGCACACACACATGCCCGGTGTGATTTCAAGTCACCCGGTCTGGGACGCGAACCACGGTCGACTACGTGGGAATCCAGCGACATAGCCATTATGCTAACTGCTGGTCCCTTTTTTTTTTTTTTTTTGAGAGGTTTTTGCTATAGGGCATGTGCGCTTGCCAGAGTGACAGAGAAAGACAGAGAGATAGAAAGCGAGAAATGACCCCCCAGGGGGCATGGCCACGCCACAATCCCTTCTCCTCCATTCTCCTCTCAGGATCCTGGGCATGCACACACACTTCCCCAGTGCAAGTTTAAGCCACTGGGTCCAGGACTCGAACCGCGGTAGACTACATTGGAGTCCAGCGACATAGCCATTACGCTAACTTCTAGTCCCTGCATTACCTTCTTTATCTTCATTATTGGGTCACCAGGAAAGTCCTGATGCATTTTGCATTAAAAAAAAAAAATAGAAAAATATGTCATGACTTTTCCAACAACCTAATATTTTATAGGATTTGAGGATTTTAACATAATTTTTAGCATAGATTAAAATTAGTACAAAACAAGAGTTAGATGAATAAGTGCTTATGAGGGTTATTTACAATTATATTAAATAATTTTAAAAATCTCGAATAAAAATGTACCTAATCTTGAGTAAGACCAATGAATGAGTTTAAAGGGCACTTTAGACCAGATATGATTGCTGAGGATGAGTAAGCAAACACTAGTATAAACCTTTCAATTCCATACCTTTACCTTGGTAACAAAAGGAGAAAGTTCTCAAGATATTTGATGTATCTGGGACCAGCAGTTAGCGTAATGGCTATGTCGCTGGACTCCCACGTAGTCAACCGCGGTTCGAGTCCCGGACCCGGTGGCTTAAACTCACGCCGGGCGCGTGTGCGTGCGTGCCCAAGATCCCGAGAGGAGAATGGAGGAGAAGGGATTGCGGCGTGGCCACCCCCCTGGGGGGTGATTTCCTGCTTTCTGTCTCTCTGTCTCTCTCTGTCTGTCTGGCGAGCGCACACGCCCTATAGCAAAAACCTCTCATAAAAAAATAAAAAGATATTTGATGTATCAAATAACTAGGTAGAGATAGGAAGTTTTCTGGCAGTTCATGGAAAATGTGTATTATGAAAAGACAATTAAATATATTTCAATTTTTTGCACTAAAATAAACTCATATTTTAATTCCATTTTGCCACAAAATTTTTAAAGGTCCCTTGTATGTCAAAATCAAGAGAAGTTAAAGGAAAACTAGGGATAAAGAACAGTCAGTTTGTGGGACCAGCAGTTGGCATAATGACTATGTTGCTGGACTCCATGCAGTGGACCACAGTTCAAGTCCCAGACCCAGTGGCTAAAACTCACACCAGGCGCATGTGCATGTGTTTCCAAGATCCCGAGAGGAGAATGGAGGAGAAGGGATCATGCCGTGGTCATGACTTGATCATTATTCAATGTTATGATCACTCTGGGGGCTGATTTCTCGCTTTCTGTCTTTCTGGCGAGTACACGCACCCTATAGCACAAACCTCTCCCCCCTCCCCCCCAGAAAAAGAACAGTTAGTTTGTAATATAGAATGTGTCAGTGGACGGGTCAGGAAATTATGCCAAAAGTGCAGATGCTTTGGCATAATTAATGAGTCTAAAAATGGGTTTGACTAGTAAAGACCTGGGGACAGAAAACAAGAATCTCAGAAGATTTTCCTTTGTTCCATATACTATTGCTATTGCCACTGATTTAAATACGCTAATCCTTTTCTATCAAATGTACACTGTACATGGAAAAATGGCTTACATTTTTTTAATTTTAATTTAATTTAATTTAATTTTTTTAGCCCACAAAGCAAAAGAAGAGTGAAAATCCTGGAATTAAGATAAGGAAACACATGTTGATACTTTTCCTTCTTTCTTCCTTTCTTTCTCTTTCTTTTTTCTTTTTTTTTTTTTTTTTTTTTTTGCCATAGAAAATGTGCATTCACTGGAGAGTCAGAGACAGTGAGAGGAAAAATGAGAAATCACTCCCTGGGGAGATGGCCACACTTCAATCCCTTCTCCTCCATTCTCCTCTCAGGATTCTGGACAAGCATATACATGTGCCTGGTGTGATATTCAAGTTGCCAGGTCTGGGACTCAAACCATAGTCGACCATGAGGACGTCCAGCACCTTAACCACCATGCCATATGTCATGATGTCCAAAACACATTGCTTTTCTAAACAAATTAGCAAGAACAGAAGAAATTCAGCTTCCATTCATGCCAGTGGTAAGTGGCCAAGGACAAATTCCTTAACCATAGGATGAGTAACTTCCGTGGACTCTTACATATCCTCTGGCTATGAATTCAAGCAGGCTAACTTATGAGGATTATTACCAGCTAAATTAAAACAAAATGTCTCTTATTAGAATGAGGCTATGAAACATCAATCCATAATGAAAAGCAATGCTACAATTTTCTGGAATAAAATCAACTGGAAGAGAAGTTAAGTCCAGAAGCATAGGACCAGCTGACAATGATTAAAAATAAAGTCTTTTGCATATTTTCTTATTAAAAGATTGATATGCTTCTAATTGGACATATCACTTAAAAAATGACACCTGCAGGTCTTTATAAGCTTACATATTATTTGAACTACTTACAGTCAAAGTAACAAAAATATAAATCCCTCAAGGAATAGAAAAAAAAATTACCCCAAATGCTGCTCTAGGAAGATTTTCTGTTCAAAAAAAGTTCTGGTGTTCCATGAAAAGGGAAACTGGTGTTACAAAAGGGAAAAAGATCTTACTTTAACAAGAAGGAAACATCTTCAAAGCAAAAGCAGCTTAACAAAATCATGGTCCCTAGAGGCCATTTATATGTGTTGTCACGTTTCAGAAATATCTTTACTGCAAAAATTCTCAAATGTCATGTGGCTTTATACAAATACCATGGCCATCAACCATTCCTTTGCATCTTCCTGCCTCTCTCGTTTCCCTGAAGCAAATACTGGCAGAGGCTTTGCTGGTGCCCTCCTGAAGATGTTGGAAAGATACACATTTCAAAGTTTTATTGTGACATAACAATACCTTCCAGAGGTGTCTTAAAATCATGTTTCAAAACTTTGCAGCACATCCATCCAGTGACTTTGCTAGTTTTAGTTCATGCTTAAAAGTGCATGAAAAGATCCCTAGGTATTTACTGGGGTAAGAGATACTCTGACATCTTCCCTAAACCTGGAGCCATCCCTTGGACTTCAAAGATAATTAAGAATGAGGATGAGATGGCCATACAGCTTAGTGGTTAAGGAAGCCAAATCCCATGTGTAGTCTCAGGTTAGAATCACTGCCCCAGTGGCTTGAAATACATGCTGGACACACATGCATGTATGCCCTGAATCCAGACAGGATGGAGAAATGGAAAAGAGATTGTGGCATGAACAAGTCCCATTGTGGGCAGCTTTCTCCTTCTCTCTCTCTTTCTCTCTCTCTCTCTCCCTCAGAGAGAGATGAGATGTCCTCTGGCAATTTGAGGTTAAGGTGTTATATCCCACATGGCTGGGTATGAGGTTTTAGTCCTTGCAAATGACACTGGGTGCATGTGCATGCATGCCCCAAATCCCCAGAGGAGAGTGAAGGAGAGGTCCAAGGAATTGTGACATAACCATTCCTCCTGGGGGGCTGTTCTCACTCTCCCACGTCTCTCTCTCTTGATCAAGCACACACACACACTCTATAGAAAAAACTAAAAACAAGCAGTCACGGGGGGAAGAGAGTGGGAGGGAGGGAGGGAGGGGGGGAGAGAGAGAGAGAGAGAGAGGGAGAGAGAGAGAGAGAACAAGGAGAATCTGTGTCTACGAAAAGGAGTTTTGGAGAATAAAATAGAATGGTCAAGAAAAGCTTTTCACATTGGTTTGTCCCATCTTCTCAGATCCTGATCTCTTTATTGGCTTCTAGAACCCTACTTTCGAAAGAACTTTCTGGGTTTCCTCTCCTGTTCCAGTAATCTGGGAAAAGATATCTTTAGCTCAAGTCTCTCCAGAAAGAACATGATATCTTAAACCTATCCTGGAACTGGGATACTCCTTTTAAAAAGTCATGAATACATTTTTATGGAGGATTTACCTCTATGTGCCCAGATGTGTCTGACAGAGTCTTGATCTTCAAGAATTTAAAAGCAAGGTATGTAAAATTCCTACTTGATTCCTTTTGATGTTCACTTCAGTCCTCTATTCATTTATCCATGCAGTGCCTGAATGCACAGGTACTTGGAGATGAGTCAGAGCAACATGCTCAGACAATGAACAAACACACTATCTTCATGTTGGCCACACAGAGATCTTCTGTATTCTTCAGGATATAAATTTCAGGACTCTTTAGGAAGGATCAACTCATTTGGTTTAGTTTTGCTCTAGTTTCTTTCTCACATACTGATGGTCTGGCAGAAAATGGAAAAAAATTGGCCAGTTTTGATGACTGATGGGCCAAGTTTGGAAGAAAGGAGTAGGGAGAGGTGGTGTGTGGTGAGTGGAGTGCAGCTAAGGTACCACCTGCATGATTTGCTCTTTATGCACTGATACTGTTGTAGGAAATGACTACAGGAAAAACAGCAAACAGCATAGTCTAAAAGACAAGGATTGTTTTCTAAATTTAGAATAATTTGTATAGCTTCAACCCAGCACTACTTTTACTAGGATAGTAATAATAATACAGCTTCCTCATTTTCTTTTGATTAGAAGAAGCCCCTGTTCTTTTATCTTTTCTTTTTTCTTTCTTTTTTTTTTTTCTTGGAGAGGTTTTTGTTATAGGGCATATGTACTTTCCAGAGATAAAAAATATATATAAACTAAAAAAATAAAATACTTTTAAAAATAAAAGAGAGAGAGACAGAGAGACAGAAAGTGAGAAATCACCCCCCGGGGGGATGGCCACACTACAATCCCTTTTCCTCCATTCTCCTTCTCAGGATCTTGGGCATGCACACACACGTGCCTGGTGTGAGTTTAAGCCACCAGGCCCAGGACTTAAAGTGCGGTCAACTACGTGGTCAATCCAGCGACATAGCCATTACGCCAAGTGCTGGTCCCCTTCTTTTCTTTTTTCTTTTTAAAAATATTTGCCAGAGGGCCTGTGTGCTCACTGGAGGGAGGAGCAGAGAGAGAGAGAGAGAGAGAGAGAGAGGTGAGAGAGAAGAGACAGAGAGAGAGAGGAGAGAGACAGAGAGAGAGAGAGAAGAGAGACAGAGCACCCCTAGTGGGAAATGGTCATGTTGTAATCCCTCTCTATTTTTTTCTTCCTTTTGGGATCTTGGGCATGCATGACAAGTGTCCAACACATTTCTGAAGCTGTGGCTCTAGGACTCAAACAAATTAATTGGCTATGTGGAATCCAGCTCACTAAACCACTATTCCAGAGGTGGGCCCTAGAAGCAAACATTTGCAATTCTTTTTTTTTTTCCTTTGGAGAGGTTTTCGCTATAGAGCGCATGTGCTCGCCAGACAGACAGAGAGAGACATAGAGACAGAAAGCGAGAAATCACCCCCCAGGGAGGATGGTCACGCCGCAACCCCTTCTCCTCCATTCTCCTCTCAGGATCTTGGGCACACACGCACACGCGCCCGGCGTGAGTTTTAAGCCACCGGGTCCGGGACGCGAACCGCGGTTGACTATGTGGGAGTCCAGTAACACAGCCATTACACTAACTGCTGGTTCCCAACATTTGCAATTCTTTCAGCTTACTTCTATATATCAAAATAATACACTTGTATTACTTTTATTTAATTTTTTAAACTTCTCACCAAGGAAGATAAGGAAATTGCTCTTCTTTATCTCTCCTCCCACAGCATATATACATCATGTCATGACTTTTCTGACAACCCAGTATAACTGTCTCAGAAAGATGAGAAGCATATGTAGATATGAAAAGTCAAGACTTTTCTGACAACCCAGTAGTATAGTTAGTGTTCAGTGTTAGTATTCTGTATGTTATCATGCTTATGTATTCTATTCAGCAAGTCATATAGTAATCTAACAGTTTTATTTCATGCATGATTTTTCTTTTCTCTGTAGTTAATAACTCTCTTGTTTTGCCATTTGCTTAATTCTTTGCACATATGTCTAGTCTAAGCCCAATCTACCAGTTACTTACACATATCTAAAGATGTTCAAACACATGTGTTCGCCCAAACACATTCTCTTGATGAAGTTCTTCAATCTACGTTTATCAAGTTCCATTTCCTTCACTTCTATTCTGTGCTGAATTGCTTCCATTTTTTACATACTCTTCTCTCCTCTTTCATGGTTAGCATTTTTATTTTAGTTGGAGCAAAATTGTCAGTGGCTTTCTAAGAAGGGATACATGAGTGCTAAATTTCTTGAGTCGTGTATGTCTAAAAGTGGCTTCATTACACTTGCAGACTTGATTACTAGTTTAGCTGGGTATGGTATTCTAGATTTAATTTTTAATTAAGACAATTTTTGTGGGAAAATCTGCTCCCCTGCTTTTTAACTTCTAGTGCTGCTGTTGAGATGTTTGAAGACTTTCCGATTCAGCATTCCATAAAAAGGTATGTGGCATATATATATATATATTTTTTGAGAGGTTTTTGCTACAGGGCGCGTGCGCTTGCCAGACAGACAGAGAGAGACAGAGAGACAGAAAGCGAGTAATCACCCCCCAGGGGGGATGGTCACGTCGCAATCCCTTCTCCTCCATTCTCCTCTGAGGATCTTGGGCACACAGGCACACGTGCCCAGCGTGAGTTTTAAGCCACCGGGTCCGGGACACGAACCGCGGACAACTATGTGGGAGTCCAGGGACATAGCCATTACGCTAACTGCTGGTTCCTGGCATATTTTGTTTTTATTGCTCTGGAAATTTCTGGTATCCTTTGTTTCAGTTTCTTAAAACTTCAAAATAATATGTTTTGGTATGGGTTTATCTATTCCCTTTGAGACATTTCAATCTGAAAGCTATCATCTTTCTGTTTGGGAAAATGTTCATGAATTATTTCTATGATAATTTATTTTTCTCTTTCTGAAATATTATTTGACCAGATAAATTTGTATACATTTTCTGTCTAGTTTTTCCTTTAATTCATTTGTTCTATCCGTTCGGAGATTGTTTTCAATTTTATTTCCAACTTGTCTTTGGGTGTTTTGTTTCTCCCAGTCTCTTTTAATGTCTAAAAGCTGGTTTCTGTTCTCAAAAATGCCTTTTTTAAAATTACATTTTTTTCATTGATGCAATATATCATTATTTTCCTAAGGATATTAATGATATACATACATTTAAAGAAATCTTCTTACTGCATAGTATTTACAACATATTTCTTTTTCTGATTATTTCTACTTTTTTTAAAGAGAGATTTTTGCTATAAGGAGTGTGTGCTTGCCAGAGACAGATGGAGACAGACAGACAGAAACCGAAAAATCACCCCCTCGGGGGATGGCCACATTGCAATCCCTTCTCCTCCATTCTCCTATCAGGGTCTTGGGGATACATGCACACATTCGTGGTGTGAGTTTCAAGTCAACGGGTCTGGGACTCAAACCATGGTCGACTATGTGGGAGTCCAGCAACGTAACCATAATGCCGCCTGATGGTTCCTATTTCTACTTTCAAAAAAAAGTCAGGTGCCAGTAGGTGGCGTGGTGGTTAAAGTGCTGGACTCCCACATGACCAACCATGGTTTGCGTCCTGGACTTGGCAGCCTGCTTTCTTACTCTATCTCTCATTCTCTGTCTCTCTCTGGTGAGGATGCTACAACAAATTAAAAAAATAATAATAAATAAAATTAAATAATTATTTATAAAAATAAATTGGAAGAATTTTCTTCATATGTCTAGTAATTTTTAATATCCTGTTCATATTTCAAATTGTCAGACTAAAAGAAGGATTAGATTACTGGCTATATTTGGTGGCTTTAAAAAGTGTAATTGTTGGGCCGGTCTATAGTTGGTGATTAAGGAAGCTGGATCCCACATGGCCAACTCTGTGATTTGAGTTCTGGACCAGGCAGCTTGAGCAACATGCTGTGTGTGTGTGTGTGTGTGTGTAAGTTCAAGGTCAGATTCTCAGCAAGAGGGAGAAATTGGAGGAGAAGGAACTGTCCCATGTTCCAGAGGAGATGATTTCTCTCTTTCTTTTCTCTCTCTCTCTCTCTCACACACACACACACACATCCCTCTCTAGAGAGCTCACATGCCCTTTGGCAATATTTCTTTGTAAAAGTAAGAAAAAAGTGTATGATTGTTGATAAGGCATCACTTATAGAGGGATTTTTGACTTTGTATCTTTTAGAGTAACTAACTCCTGCTGTTTCTACCTTTAGGTCTTACTGGGCAGGGCAGAATCCTGTGAGAAGTTCTGTTTAATCTCTTGCCAGTCAAGACTTGGATGCCAGTATTCTAGAGGCAAATGTGGGAAAAGGCTGGCAGTCTCAGTATTTATTGGGTCATTGGAAAAATCATGATGCATTTTTACACAGAAAACTAGAAATGACTGTTCATGACTTTCCCAATGACCTAACAGTTTATCATCACTTCATTTTCTTGCTTCCAAAAGGTAACCCTGCCTTCACCTCGGCCTTGCCCCATGCTCAGATCCTTTGCTTTTCAATTCAAGAGAGTGAAACCCCAGGTGGAAGTTCTGACCATCCCATAAGTAGCTCCTAACCAATCCCTTTATTTTACATCTTATCTTCAATCCCACTTTCAAAGGAACCTGTATCAACAATTACTGAGATTTTTAAAGGTTTTACGGAATAACTCAGGTTGGTTTCCAGTTTTTCGCATGGCTGATTTATGATCAGTTTCTCAGATCTGTTAAAGCTATGAAAATATAGCCAGCTACCTAACTTCTGTAATGATGTCTCTTATCTTATTATGCCTCACTCTTGCCAGATTATGCCTTTAAAAAATATCTCTTGGCCCCAACTGCAGTAGCACATGTTTGTAAGACACTACTACTTAATAGACTGAGCCTATACGGGATGGCCAGGTTCAATTCTTGGCCCTCTTTGAAAGCTCGTTGGAGTGGTGCACTCCTGTAGTCCCAGATTCACAGGAGGTTGAAGGAGGATTAGGAAAGAGCCAAACACTGTCTTAAGAAAAAAAAGAAAAAAGAAAAAGCACCTTTTAAAATGCAATTTTATTAACAGTGTGGTTTCAAGAGAGTTTAATTAGATTAGTAGATTAAATTTACCATATTTATCCTGAAGTTCCATGATTTTTCTGATATACCATACTGCAGATAGTTTTGTTTATTAAATTTAAAAGTTAGATTTTTTTTTCTTTTTATTGGGAGAGGTTTTTGCTATAGGGTGTGTGTGTTCACCAGACAGACAGAGAGAGACAGAGAGACAGAAAGCTAGAAATCACCTCCCGGGGGGATAGCCACAACGCATTCCCTTCTCCTCTATTCTCCTCTTGGGATCTTGGGCACGCATGCACACTCGCCCGGCATGAGTTTAAGCCACCGGGTCTGGGACTTGAACTGCAGTCAACTACATGGGAGTCCAGCAACATAGCCATTACGTTAACTGCTGGTCCCTAAAAGTTAGATTTTAAGCTGGTCTGGTGGCAGAGCAATTAAAACCCTGTGTATATGGAGCTGGATCACATACAGCCAACCACAGTTTGAAACCTTGGCAGCTTAAGAAGCACACCAAGTGTGTGTGCATTCATGCCCCAAATCTTGACAAAACAGAGAAAAAAGGATGGTCACAAGACTATGCCCCAGTGAGGAGTGCTTTCTCTGATTCTCTCTCTTTCTGGGAAGACATATACTCTCTGTCCAAAAATTTTAAAAAAAAAGTATCCACATTCTTTATCTTTGATCCTAGTATTTTAGGTAAAATTCAATTAGATGGGAGGACTGAAGAAGGTCTTCTGCTTTGTGTGGTCTGAGACTTACTGAGGGATTTCCTGGTTTCCTTTTATTTATATCTTTCTAATAAAATGTATACTGTGACTAATATCTCACCACAGATAGCATTGTATAAATTTCTCAGTCAGGGTTTTCTTGGCTAGCTCTTCTCCCAAGTAGAGTATAGTCAGAGTCGGGGCAGCCTGGGCTCTCAGGTAATGAGCCCTCAGGTGAGAAGTTGCTCAGACCACTTGGTTTCTCTTGACAACCTTATATGGCTGCTGGAGTGGAATGGGTTTGGTAGTATATGTAAAGAGCTATAAACTCCCTGGATTTCTAAAGAAGTGATATCCAAGTCAAGCCAACCTTTGATTGTGTGTTTGTGTGTGTGTGTGTGTGTGTGTGTGTGTGTGTGTGAGCTAGTGACTTGTCCATCTTCCTTCATGGTGGTCATGGGATTTATCTCTCATGATTTCTCTTAATGAGCAGAAAATTGTGTAAAACTTTTAGAACTAAAGTCTAAAATTTAATTATTTCATGAGAGAGAGACAGAGACAGAGACAGAGACAGAGAGAGAGAAGGGGGTACCCTCAATAGTACCCTGTCATACCACAATCCCTTTCCTGAGTCCTATAGCCAGTAAGTAATTTGGGTGTGTACACTCGTGTTTCACGTTGACTTGGGATTTGAAACCATGGTTGACCATGTGGCTTCTAGTACTACAGATAACCCACTGAGGCTAGGCCTAGAATTAAATTCTAAGGTAGTGAAATAATTTGTGTATTCAAACCTGGCATAGTTAGGAGTAATTGTTAGACTAGTTATTTCCTCCTTTATCCTTCCCCCAACCCCTCACAAAACAAAGCCTTTGCCTTGGGGAAGCCAAGGCTGGCCCAGAAGGGAGAACTTACTTCCTGGTCCTGAGGGCACTCTTACAACAAGGTTTCTTTGCTCTTAAGTCTAGGGAAAGCCCCAAACAAATTTTTTGTCCTGAAGAGAGAATTCTTGTGCCTCCTTTCCCAGAAGTTAAGAAAGTTGCAAGCACTGATATTACCAAGAGGCAGAACCAACAAAAACTGAAATATGTGCCTGGTCTAAGTAGAGGGAGCTGAGTCTGAGCTTTAGAGAGTTCATTCTTGGTCCACTCAACATTGGCAAGGATGAGGCTGAAACTGTGGCTCTGAAACATGATCAACAACCAAAAATGAAAAGGAAGAAAATGTCTCTGAGTAGTTGACTTGGGCCAAACACCAGATTCCCTCTCTGATGCTCAGGCACTAGGTAAGACTCATAGAATCTAGATAACACTCTAGGTTACTTTAAAACAGAAGTGATGAAGTGGAAAACTTTTTGGATGCTTTGAGAGTCTTCTCAAATGTTATAACATGACAGCTTCCCTGGACCACCCTATACAAACAGCAGTCACTCTAGCTGGTCCTCCTATATCCTACACTGCTTAATGTCTACTTTTCCATAGCATCTATCACTGTCTGTAGACCAGAACTGACAGGTCTGGCTGGAGATGACTATGAAATTCAACAAGTATGCTTGCAGAAGGGCAGGGCAGGGCCCAGTCATGGTAGCATACGCAGTAGGGTGATGCTGCATGAGACTGGGTCCCTGTGGGTGACCCGATTCCTAAACAGACCAAGCACAGTAGTGTGCAACCTCAGTACTAGCTGACTGAGAGGCTGGGGCAGGAGAACTGGTCATGATGAGACTTTGTCAACTCACTTCTCAGGCCCAGCTGCATCAACTCACTTTTCAGGCGCAGCTGCTGTGGCATGTAGATAGCATCACCATGTAGGAGGCTACAAGCCACATGGGAGGCATGGGTTTGGGTGCTGGGACAATCTGAACATGTTTGGTGTAGCTGTACATTCCTTTAATCCCAACCAACTGGGAGACTGGGGCAGGAGAATCACAACACAATGAGATCGTGTCAAAAGCACCTCTCTCTTTAGGCCAGCAGATGGTGTAGCAGCTGCTTCGTTGGACTCCTACATGGCTGACTGTAGTTCGAGTCCTGGACCTGGTGGCTTGAAAATCATGCCAGGTACATGTGCATGTGTGCCCAAGATCCCAGGAGGAGAATGGAGGAGAAGGGATTGTGGCATGGCCATCCCCCTGGGGAGTTATTTCTCACTTCTTTGTCAACTCACTTCTCAGGCCCAGCTGCATCAACTCACTTTTCAGGCGCAGCTGCTGTGGCATGTAGATAGCATCACCATGTAGGAGGCTACAAGCCACATGGGAGGCATGGGTTTGGGTGCTGGGACAATCTGAACATGTTTGGTGTAGCTGTACATTCCTTTAATCCCAACCAACTGGGAGACTGGGGCAGGAGAATCACAACACAATGAGATCGTGTCAAAAGCACCTCTCTCTTTAGGCCAGCAGATGGTGTAGCAGCTGCTTCGTTGGACTCCTACATGGCTGACTGTAGTTCGAGTCCTGGACCTGGTGGCTTGAAAATCATGCCAGGTACATGTGCATGTGTGCCCAAGATCCCAGGAGGAGAATGGAGGAGAAGGGATTGTGGCATGGCCATCCCCCTGGGGAGTTATTTCTCACTTTCCCTCTCATTGTCTCTGTCTCTCCCTCTCTGTCTCCCCCCAGCAAGCGCTTGTGCCCTAAGGCAAAAAACCTCTAAAAACAAAGAACCTCCCCTCTCTATCTTTCCTTCTCCTTCCCTCTTACATAAAGAAAAGGAAAAAAAAATTTAAAAAGAAGAGGAAGAAGTTCAGGAGACGTGTCTCAACCAAGAGTCCTAGAAAGATCTGAAGTCTTATCTTTACTCCCAGTCTCCACCTGGCAGAAGTGCTAATCAGAGGCATGGAGTGCCCAGCCATCAGACCGGAGCAGGAGGAGGGGATGAGGATAATTCAAAATGGGGTGAATCGTCCCTTAAAGAATAGAAGGTTGATTGGTTCTTCATTACACAGCAAGCTAGCTGCTTGCTGGTACAGCCTCTTTCTTCTTAGCTTCCTTGGTTCAGCCCTGGTAGAATTTTCTATTAAAATCACTAGTTAAAAGTATGTGTGAAAGATACACAGAGGCCCTCACCTCCTCCCCAGAGCTTATGAAGGTGATTCTCCATAAGGTCATATAACACAAGCACTCCTCATTTACGCTGGCATTCCTGAGCCCAGTGGGTACTGGAGTCTTTCATTCTAATTTACATACACTCCATGACCCAGAGAAGGGAAAAGGTACACAGGACATGGCTAAAAGCTAATCTCTAAATAGAACTCATGACACACTACTAAGGAGCCCAGAAAGTCTCCCAGTCAGGCTCCTTCCTGTTCCGTGTGTGTTTTTTACCAGCATGGTTTCCTAGGAAATGACCCCTACATGGCTTCGAAGAACTCACATGAAACTAATTACTCCTGAGAGATCCGAAAAGCAGATGTAAAACAGCAGCAGCAAAGTGCCAAAGAGAAAATGCAGAGGAAAACATACAGTGGAAAAGTGCACATTCTCTTTCAAAGAAAGAAAATATGACTGGTCATGTTTACCCACATGGTAGTTCATTTTCTTTAAAAATAATGGATTTGGACTTGGAAAGAGAGGCAAGATATAGAGCCAGCAGGTGGCATAGTGGTTAAGGTGCTGGACTCCCACTTGGCTGTCTGTGATTCAAGTCTTGGACCCAGTGGCTTGAAAATCACATCAGGCATGTGTGTGTGTGTGTACCCAAGATCTCTGGAGGAGAATGGAGAAGAAGAGGTGGCAGCATGGTTATCCTCTCTGGGGGGTGATTTCTCACTTTTGCTCTAATTCTCTCTGTCTCTGTCTCTCTCTCTTCATTGAGCACATGCACCCTAAGGCATAAACCTCTAAAAAAAGAAAGGACAAGAAAGAAAGTATTTGAAGAGCATAAATTTAGTCTGTTTCTAGTACAATGTTGAACAAACCTTTATGTGTTACTTCCCATATGCAAATATTAACTCATTTCATCTTCATGGTAACTCTACAAGTGGAGTACTGCTTCAATAACTATTTTATCAATGAGAAATATGAGGTAAGTCGTTTACTCAAGGTTGCACAGCTCATAGGTAGCTAAATTAGAATTTTGGCCCATACAGAAGGGCTTTGTGTTTAGTGCCATTAATCAATATGCTATGTTGCTATAGAAGACCATCTAGTTACAGGAGAAAGTAAATAATAATGATGACGATAGTAATAATAATAGGACCTACAATTACTGAACACTGACCAGAACCAATATCAGCCAGCCTGGGTCCCAGCATGCGTACATATACCTGGCATGGTCAGGGAGGTTCTAGACATGAACTCAGGACCTATCCCATGTAGGTCCAGTTGCATTACCACTGTGCCACTACCGGGTCCCTGAATGAGGTACTTCCGAAATTCCCATTTGCAGTTGAGTAAACTAAGGCTTGGAGAGGTAGAAAACTTGACTGAGGGTACAAGGGTGCTTAGTGTGAATAGTGGATCTGGAGCCTGTGCCGGGCAATGAAAAGACAGATGCTGGTGAGTGACAGGTGCTGATTAGACACAAGACTCCAAGCACTGGGCTGGATGAGGGACCCGGACAACAGAAAGGAGATTGTCTTGCCACCTTGGCAGTTGGTTTCAATTTGGGCTTCCTGCATCAGTCCTAAAAATAGCCCTGAATGTGACCAAGGAAGAGTTTTCTGATGATTGGCTTATCTCTCTAAAATGTGCTACTTTAATCTTTCTGTTAAAAGGAGCTGGACTTTGGCAGACAAATGACCCATCTGGCAGAGGCGTGGGGATTAGCTCTTTGATTTGAATTTGGCCTATCAAGGTCCAAAATTCTTTTCCAGACTTAATTTACATTCTAATCTCTCCAAGTAATTTAAAGACAGCCTGTAGCATTTTTGTTCTCTAACCCCTGCATTTGACATTTAGGAAGAAAAAGAAAATATGATAGGAAATGTCTTAAGCCAACAGGAGGACAATGGGAGACACTGACCATATTTTGTGGATTTGGCCACAAATATGAAGTTAGTGTAAAAAAAATAAAAAGAAGGGTCCATAGGTGGCATGGTGGTTAAGGTGTTGGACTCCCACATGGCCAACTGTGGTTTGAGTCCTGGACCTGGTGGCTTGCTTTCTCACTTTCTTTCTCTCTTTCTTTCTTTTCTTCTCTTCTCCCTTTCTCTCTCTCTCTGATGAGTGCATGTGCCCTATAGCAAATTAAAACAATAATAAATTAAATAAATAATTCTTTAAAAAAATCAAACACCTGTAAATGACCTCTTCAAGACTCTGTAGCAGAGAAATCTGTACAAATTTTGTCTTGAAAGGCAGATGGCCTATAAATCCACATAGAACGATTGCATAGATGAGATGGGCAAACTGGATAATGTGTCTGCCAGCTAGCACGGCCACAAGCTCATTTTATTGAGCCAAATGCCAATTAGGCAGGATCTGGTACTCATATGTTTGGATAGCACAGGGATTAGATGGTTGAGAATCTATTCATCACTGTTCTGTCCTTACTCTTCATGTAATGATACTAGAGCATATGGGAGCAGTGCCAGCCCAATGGCTTATCTACTCCTAAATCACTCCTAAGCACAGCACTGAGAAGCTTCTTCTTGGCTCATGTATATTTCTGGTGCTATAACCCTTGTGAATTTTACTAGACCATTTCAGAGAAAGTAGATAGAGACAGCGTTTATATCCCTGAATCTATGTGCTTGCTTTTAGAAACAATCTATGAAATGTTCCCTTGTCAATGATCTTTGCTTCAGTACAAACTTTTCTATCACATTTGTCAACTAACTGTATTTTGGTATGGTATGTTTACTTTGCTGGTTTATCTGTCTCTTGTTATCAATTTGTTTTTTCCAATCCTGGAATCCATATGTTCTATACATGTGTTCTCTGCATTATTATTTTATTGTAAATTTAAAAGTCTTTTTTTTTCCCTTTTAATTTGCTAGACAACACATGTAGTCACCAGAGAGAGACAGAGAGAGGAAAGTGAAAAAGCAACCTCCATGGGGGACGGTCATGCCACAATCCTTTCTTCATTTCTCCTTTCAGGATTTTGGGCACACACAATCATATACTTGGCATGTTTCCCAGGTCTGGGACTCAAACCATGCAATCAGCCATGTGAGATCCAGCTGCCTTAGCTACCATGCCACTGGCTAGCCCTAAAAGTGTCATTCATTCTTATTCCATCCTGATTGCAAAAATATTCTATTACTGTAATTATGGACAAATTTGAGTCCAAGATATGGTGTAATAGTATTCACCCAATGGTGATGTGCTGTTCTCAAAAGCCTCTGTAGATTAACCCCTCACCCAGCTCTCAAAGCTCTCTGTGTCCCTGATGTTTTCACTGTATTATGTTGTACTTGACATGGTTTTGTGTGAAAGTTCTTAATAATAACACCTCACATTGATTTAGCACTTTCCCTTTTAGAAAATATTTTCACACCTGTGTGTTTATTTACTGCTTATTATCCTGTTGGTAGATAGGACCAAGTTTCATTATTTTATGACTTTAATGAAATAAACAAATTTTGACCTAGGGAGAATAAAGGGTCTCTTTGAATTAACATGGAAAGATAAAAACAGAATTCAGATTAGAACCCTTCTCTCGTAAATGAATTCTTGGAGTTTTTCCACTAGATTTATGTAAGCACTGATTTATCATTTTGAGTTACAGACTCTTAGTAGATAGGATATAAGTTTCACTGCATTTTTTTTTTTTTTTGAGAGCAGTACAACATTGCTCTATCAGAGGAGACAATTCACAACAGTTTCTAACCAGAATGCAAAGGATGCAAAAATGTTTTAGATTCTGGATGAGTAAGTGGTGTGGTGGTTAAGGTGCTGGACTCCTAATGACTGACCACAGTTTGGGTCTTGGACACAATGACTTGAAAATCATGCCAGGCATGTGTGCATGCATGCCCCAAATTCCAGGAAAGTGGAGGAGAAGAGATTGTGATGTGGCCATCTCCCCTGGTGGCGTAGGGGTGATTTCTCACTTTCTCTTTCAATGTCTCTCTCTCTCTCCCTCTTGGGAGTGCACATACCTTATGACAAAACCTTAAAAAAAAAAAAGTTCTTGATCCTTGACCAAATTGTCATGTTCCTTGGCCATTGTGTTTCTAAGGGCAAGAATCTTGACTTTCACTTTGTTTACATCTCTTTCTGCATCTAACACAAGGACATGGGCTCTTACACACTTGCTGAAGAACATGTTATCTGAGGGTCTTAAATATCACCTGGCTTGAATGGGTCCCTCATCTAACTGTCTGCTCTGCAGCAATCCTTAAGCACAGCATGGAACATCACTGTCCCCTTCAGAAGCTTTCAGCATCTCCTTGCTCACTGTGCTGACCACTTAGGAGGTTCTACTATTAATACATTGTTGGTAAAGAATGACGCCTCCCCATGGTTTAGCTCCTCTACTTAACACAAGTATTAAGTCTCAAAAAGAAAAAAAATGTATTTTAAGTAAATAAATGAAAGAATGAGCCAGGTGTAGCATCAAGGTTTCCATTCAGGTCATAGATGTTACTGTTTAGACTTACCTCTCACTAACTATTGGGTTGTTGAAAAAGTCATTAAGCATTTCTCCATGCAAAAAATGTGTCCTAGCTTTTTTGACAACCCAGTATTTCTCGAGCAGCATAACTGGTCAAGTTATTTGATGATTTAAAGGCTCCATTTCCTCCTCGGAAAAGGGGGTTAAGAACAGGGACTTAAAGATTTCTTCTGAGATTTCTATGAGATAATCAGCAGGTAAAGAATTTGGAGTAATTAGTGAAACTCCCTAGAACCTCAGTAAATAAAAGGTCTCTTTTCCTCTAAGCTTTCCTAGCACATAAAGGACACAAATACTTGCCTGATGAATAAATGAAGGTAGATCACAGTCTATCTTATCTTATACCTATTTGTAATATCATTTCCTCTCAGAGTTACAGGATTTTGAGAGCAAAGATTTTATCTTGATTTCGTTCCACTTCTTAGTAGTTCTTAGGTGGGCAATACCTGCTTGATAGATTAAAATGTCCATGTAAGCTCATCAGATATGTCTAATACAAAGAAAAGTATTCAGTGAGCAACAGGTTCTTTGGAGGGTCTCTTTGACACACTGAAGTTTTTGTTAAAGCTACAGAGCTGGATAGAAAAGTCCTTTTTATGCTGCTAGGATCATGGTGAATATTGTTTCGCTGGTAACCATATTTCAGTAGCTATATTGCAGTCCCCAGGAGAGAGGGCTGAATGGACTCCTTTTGTGTCTCTTTGCCTAATGGCTTATTTTATGACAAGCAGGTTGGAAGTGCCTGAGATTTAACACTTCCTAAGACCATCTTAAACAATGACTGTGTCTGGGAAATTCCAAGCTCTAGAGTTTGCTCTAAGACTGCGCTCCAGTTACACTGATCAGGCTTGATAACAAAACCTTTTTGGTTTCCCTCTCTCCCTCGTCCTCACTTCTTACTGCCCTGACAGTCATTCCTGGAATCACCTCAAAAATAAACTCTTAAAACTTGAATTCTTCTCTCAGAGTCAGCTTGTGAGGAAACCCCACAAAGATATAAAGCAACATTACTAAGAACCACCTGGGGCTCATTTTCTACATGTAAGCAAGAGTGTTAAGTGAGAAGGTTGATCTTGTCCATTATTCTCAGCTAAGGCTCCTCCTAAATAATACTATTCCTATCCTGGAGATAATTTTTATCTCACAACTATAGTTTTAGAGATTGTAGTAATTCAGAGTTAAGACAGCTCCCAGAATCTCCGTAACACACTAGTGAAACCATGGAAATCATTTATCCTCGTAGTATCCCCTGCCATTGCACATTTATTTAGCTAGCCTTCCTCCCTTTCTCCCTTCCTTCTTTCCTTTATTCCTCTTTTATTTATTACAGGAGCCAGAGAGAGAGAGAGAGAAACATAGGGACAGAGACACAGGCAACCCTCAACAGGGTCTTCATGCCACAATCCACCCTTAGCTTTAGCCATCCCCAAGTCCTGGGCACATGTGTGCGTGGCATTTTTAGGGAGGTCTCTGGATGTAAAACCAGAACCCTCCCATGTTGGTCAGTTCTGCATGACACAGCTTCCTGCTACCCCACTGTCCAGCTCCTATATTTTCCAGCTTTTCCGTTAAGTGTTAGGGTAGATGGTCTACACCACACGTGAGGCCAGGATTTGTCTTCTCCAAATTTGTGCTGTTTCCCTCACTTGTATTTGGTGTAAAATTGACTATTAACAAAACAGGACTCTGACCCATGCAGATGTTGTGGGCCAAATACCTATGGCTCTGTGGTCTCTCCTTCCCAGCATAGTACAACCTGCCCAGCTGTTCTTTTTGACAGAACCAGAGTCCCATTGGATGCCTGCTGGGAAGGGGAAAGGTTTAATGACCAGCAATTGTTAATCCTGTGTTGGGCTGCGAGGTTACATCTAAGGGGAAGAGAGCCATTATCTGCTTTGTCCAGATAGCTCTTTTACAAACTGGCAAGGCATGCCAGGGAGGTCTGGCGAGAGAAACAGCACCGTGGGGTAGATTAGCCGACCAAGCTCACTTCCCTATTCCTTTGACTTGGCCTTTTACTATTTATATATTTTTCCTGTCTAGTTATTTTCTGAACAAAGGACATTTTAGCAGTGAAGGGACATGGCTGTGACTTTCTGGCTAGAGCCATGCTGCTAAGCAGACGCTGAGGTCACAAAAGATGGAGAAAAAAGCCACAGGATTCCTGGGCCAGGCATTTGCTTCTCCTCAGGCCCTGCCCTACCTCCTGGGAATGGAAGAAACACAATAAGGGAAGGAAAGTGAAGGAAGTTGCTAAGTTAATTGTTGAACAATGGACTCTATATTTTCTTTTGAGAATTATTTTATTTAACTTTATTATTATTATTATTATTCAGTTTTATCAGAGAGAGACAGAGAAAGAGAGATAGGGAAAGTGAGAAAGCAAGCCAACAGTTCCAGGACTTGAACCACAGTCGTCCATGTGGGAGTCAGATAGCTCTTTTACAAACTGGCAAGGCATGCCAGGGAGGTCTGGCGAGAGAAACAGCACCGTGGGGTAGATTAGCCGACCAAGCTCACTTCCCTATTCCTTTGACTTGGCCTTTTACTATTTATATATTTTTCCTGTCTAGTTATTTTCTGAACAAAGGACATTTTAGCAGTGAAGGGACATGGCTGTGACTTTCTGGCTAGAGCCATGCTGCTAAGCAGACGCTGAGGTCACAAAAGATGGAGAAAAAAGCCACAGGATTCCTGGGCCAGGCATTTGCTTCTCCTCAGGCCCTGCCCTACCTCCTGGGAATGGAAGAAACACAATAAGGGAAGGAAAGTGAAGGAAGTTGCTAAGTTAATTGTTGAACAATGGACTCTATATTTTCTTTTGAGAATTATTTTATTTAACTTTATTATTATTATTATTATTCAGTTTTATCAGAGAGAGACAGAGAAAGAGAGATAGGGAAAGTGAGAAAGCAAGCCAACAGTTCCAGGACTTGAACCACAGTCGTCCATGTGGGAGTCCAGTGCCCTTAACCACCATGCCACCTACTGCCCCAACGATGAACTCTTAATGACTATGTTGCCGAAATACTTCAGAGAAGTCTACGAAATTACCAAGCCCAGAGTTAAGAAGTTCTTGGGATATATTCATGACAATGCCATTTTTCTGTGACCTTCTATAGAGGTTAGAAAGTCAATAGGTAGAATTTAAATAGGATTTGAATCAATAAAACACTAGAGTGGCTTTTCAGCAGCTTTCTTAGGTAATAACTTAATTAAGTCAGGAACAGAATTGGCTATGTTATATAGTTTTCATCTGTCTTTGTCTTTGGGGAAGAAAATCTATCTTATTTGAGTTGACTTTGTTCATTCATTTCAGTTATTTTATTTCCTCTATTACCATGGAAGTCATCTATATAAAAATATTTAAGTGGATGCCACCTTACTTGGTGAGACCAATCTTTAGATCAGTCAATATTTCCTCCACAAGAGTGACTTTTAAATGGAGCATCCTGAATCTCCTGGGGCTTAGTCTGAAGTGCCTGCAGCGTTGGGAGGGGTAGGCAGACAAAACAGGGTGAAAGGCAGCCATTATTAGTAAAATTCTAGGCTCTCCTCTGTTTGACCAAAGTGGAAATTTTGAAGGTTTTATCCTATACATGAGCCTTTCTTATGAGATGTTATTCGAAGAGAAGAGCACAAATAGGCCCAGCTGTGGTGGTGCTGGCAGTAGGGCACCACTGCATTTTATTTCCATATGGAAAGTTGCAGGTTTAGATCCTGGTTTGACCTGAACTCTCTAGGTATACCCACGATCCCAGTTGGCTGGAACGCCGGGGAAAGGACTATGATGTGGTGAGACATTGTCAAGGGCATCTCTCTTCTTCAGGAAAAAAAGAATGGAGAAGAAGGGATTGCAATGTGACCCCCATCTCCCGGGGGGGGGGTGATTTTTTGCTTTCTGTCTCTCTGTCTCCCTCTGTCTCTCTGGCAAGTGCGCACGCCCATGTAGCAAAAATCTCTTTCTAAAAAAATGAATGTAGGGACCCGCAGTTAGCGTAATGGCTATGTCACTGAACTCCCATGTAGCCAACTGCGGTTTGAGTCCTGGGCCCAGCGGCTTAAAGCATACCAGGCACGTGTGTGTGCGTGCCCAAGATCCCGCAAGGAGAATGGAGGAGAAGGGATTGTGGCGTGGCCACCCTCCTGGGGGGGTGAATTCTTGCTTTCTATCTCTCTGTCTCTCTCTGTCTTTTTGGTGAGCACATGCGCCCTATACCAAAAACCTCTTCAAATAAATAAATAAATAAATGTACGACAGGGGGCTAGCAGGTGGCATAGTGATTAAGGTGCTGGACTCCCACACGGTCAACTGTGGTTCAAGCCCCAGACCTTGAAACTCACATTGGGTGCATGTGCATGTGTGCACATGCCCAAAATCCCAAGAGGAGAATGGAGGACAAGGGATTGCAATATAATTTCCCCTTTCTCTCTCTTTCTCTCTCTCTCTGTATGTGTTTCTGGCAACTACACTCGAGCTATAGCAAAAATCTCCCTTAAAAGAAAGAAAGAAAGAAAGAAAGAACAAAAGAAAGAAAAAATGAAAGAAAAGGACAGAATGTACGTAATGGTTACATCACTGGAATCCCAACATGTAGTCAACCGTAGTTCAAGTTCTGGACCCAGTGGCTTAAAACTAATGCTGGGCAGGTGTGTGTGTGAGTGTGTGTGTGTGTGTGTGTGTTTGTGTCTGTCCAAAATCATAAGAGGAGATTGGAGAAGGGGTTGTGGTGAGGCCATCACCCTGGTGGCTGATTTCTTGCTTTTTGCCTCTCTCTCTTCTGGTAGGCACACATGCACCACAGTAAAAATCTCTCCAAAAAGCAGAAAGAAAGAAAGAAAGAAAGAAAGAAAGAAAGAAAGAAAGAAAGAAAGAAAGAAAGAAAGAAAGAAAGAAAGAAAGAAAGAAAGAAAGAAAG
>NW_006159795.1:3306807-3340669 GCF_000334495.1 Tupaia belangeri chinensis
AAAGAAAGAAAGAAAGAAAGAAAGAGAGGGAGGGAGGGAGGAAGGAAAGAAACGTGCCATAGAATAGACAGGAGGGGAAATGGAGATGTGGTACAAATCCTCCAACTACTCCTGAAGCCACATGAAATGTTGGGGAACTGTAGGCTGGCCATGGTTGGACTGAGACAGTCCGGAGCGGGGGGGCAGGGGGGGTTTGCAGGGGATGCTATTGGCTGGGTTGGAATAGGGAGGGCCAAGAAGTATTGGATGGGCAGCATGTCTGTGCTAGTTCTGTGCTGGTACCATCCAGTTTCACAGATGAAGAACCTGGGACTCAAGCTAGCCATGTTACTTGCCTGAGGTTTTCCAGCTTAACTATGATACTACGACTCATTTTCTTTAAATTTAGCATATCTGATCCTCGCAGATGACTAATAGAAATTATAATAATAGTCCTCTCTTTTAATAACTTCTACCTAGTTAAGAAAAATGGTGCTAGGAAAAAATAATTTAAACAATATATTAGGAAAATATGAATAGCAAGAATTAAGTGCAAAATTTTACATTTACTATAATTCCATTCTAATAAAGTATATATAAGAGAATGAGTTATGGAATCAAATCTCTGTTT
Organism: Tupaia belangeri chinensis; assembly: GCF_000334495.1. Lineage (NCBI taxonomy): Eukaryota > Metazoa > Chordata > Mammalia > Scandentia > Tupaiidae > Tupaia > Tupaia belangeri. The sequence continues at coordinate 3,307,418 of NW_006159795.1, forward strand.
GGTGGTGCTATATCTCTGTCTCTCTCACTCACAGAGTAAAATATAATACATTTAAAACCTCAGCGTGAATGCTGATTGCTTCTTTTCATTACTTCAGGTCAACAGTGTTCTAGTGGACCATAATTAATAGATGCAACCTTCTTCCTGTGAGTATTTTATTTAATCTTCCAGCAATTTTCTTAGGAAATTGTTTCAAAGATGAGAAAAATAGGGAGGGCAGGGCTGCTCTAAGAGGTTAAATAGCTTCCTAAGGTAAGGTAAAGAATTAGAATAAATTGTTGATTTCAGATCCAGTTTTAGAGGGATTACTCATGAGCCTTATGACCATTCTTTCTTCTTTTAGAAAGCACATCCCAGTTGAATTTTAGCAAACCATCTCTCTCTCATTGCCAGTCCAGCTGGTTTATGGTATAGGTAGTTGGCCCTTTACTGACTCTAGGGAGAGTAATCTAACCTATGACTGTCCAGTTATCTTTGCTTTTTAAAGGTTTTTTTTTTTTAAACAAATCATTTCCTAAGAAAGAGAGAGAAAGGTACCCCTAACAGGGTCCCAGTGCTACGATCTACCCTCTAATCACAGCTGGCCTAGGTCATGGGAATGCATGTTCCCTACATGAGCAAGGAGGTCCTGGCATATGAATCCAGGACCCTTCCCATGTGTATTCAGTTGTGTTATCACTTCAACACCACCTGGCTCCAGTCTGTGCAATTATTTCATTTTGTCCTATAGGCCACAATGATTCTAGTTTGGGAGTGGCCTTGGATGACCTAAACCACGGTCAGGATTCTGAGAGTTCTGATGGAAACTTGAGTGAAAAAAAAAAAAAAAAAGTTGCATACTGATAATGGAGAGTTGACAGAGCTGGAGCTGCTTGCGATGTCTTGTCACCACAGGAGAACTGCCCAGGGACTATAGCCAGCACAGAGATAATGACGACAGATGAAGAAAGCAATTCTGGATGAGCAACTGGATATACCCATGCTTGAAGCCATTAATACCTTGACCTTTTGCTTACATGTACCAGTAAATTCCTTTCTGTGGTTCAGTTTGAATTAAGTTCCTGTCCTCTTTTAACTGAAAGAGTTCTGCCTAATACTACAGGTTACAAGATTGCTAAATCTAGGGCTATTCTCATCGCATTCTGTGAGTTCTTTATGTAGACAATAATGATACACTATAGTCTAATTGAATCAGTATTTTGAATTAAAAAATATTGAAAATGCACCAAGGTTTTTTTTTTTCACTGATATAACTTATTAGAGTAGGTCTAATTGAAGCAAAAATGCTTGCCATACCTGAAGTTCTACTGCTTTGCTGAAAGCCAAATTGCTTTGCCGTTTTAATTTCGAGTTCATTTCAGCTATTAAACTATTAACTCAGTAAGTACTGATAAAATACTAAACAATTATATAGCTTCATTTTAATGATTTAAGTGTAATAATGTGGGAGCTTTTGTATAGCACACCTTATAAAAATTTAAGAGGATGAACAATGACTATAAAAAAAAGGAATGTAGCTGAAAACATCTGCTGATATTATACTCTGCTATATTTAACTCAATTATTTAAGAAAAGCTCATGAACATTTGTACTTTACAGAAAAATAAAAGCATGAGCAACTTAAACTATTGACTTTTGACTTGATAGTTTATTTAAGCAAAATTTGGCTTTCATGTATATACATATGGTTTGAACCTGGAAATAGGAATTCTGTTAGTAAATGCACCAGTATAGTTAATTTTTACATGCTAATTTTACTCAGTCTTTCTTCTGAAGAGTTTAAATGATAAAAAAGGTAACCCTAAGGTCAGCCAGTGGCATAGCGGCTGAGGTGGCTTGATCCCATGTGGCTGACTTTGAGGTTCAAGTCCTGGACCCTCCATGCCCAAAATTCCAAGAGGAGAATGAAGGAGAAGGGGTTTCTCACTTTCTCTCTGTGTCTTTCACATGCCCTATAGAAAACAAAGAAAAGGAACTCCAGGAGACTCAGGAGACACTAGTCTTAAAACTATGATATTCATGACTCTTGTTTGGAAGAGGCAGGAGTCACTGTGTATTCCTGTGTCAAGCCTATTTAGGTCTACAGTACAAGCAACATGACCAAGATGAAGCATTCATTGACCAGGGTCTACAGCATTTTTCAATGTGTGATTTTAAATGATAAAGATTAACCCAACTCCCTTGAGACTAGACTCTCCTGTGACAAGATTCACTCTGTCTCTCTTTGTGGAACCTAAACACGTGGACATTTGGCTTTAGAATATGCAGAAACCCATGCAGCCAAATGCTACTTACAGCAGATAGGCGGGAAAAGCATTGAGTCCATTGTCTCTCCTGAATTTTCACTTTGTACTTCACATGTTGCATTTCTAGCTAACTGACTAATAGGCAGCTCTGGTATTTAACTTTTGGCTACATCGAAATATTTTTGGCTATCTTTGATGGGAAAATTACACGGAATGCATATAAAAACTAAACATAAGCATCTATCAGCTTTGTGAATTATTTTAAAATATATCCTTGATATCAGAGAATGTATAAACATAGTTATGTTACTTATATGTGTGGTTTTTCTGCATTTTTTTCTTTCTTTTATGAAAGAGAGATAGAGAGAGACATGCACCTTCAATGGGGTCCCACATCATGGTCCTCCAACCCTCCCAACCAACTGGGATTATGGTTGCATGTACCCAGAATGTATAAGTCAAGCTGGGAACTGAACCTATAATCTTCCATAAGGACCCAGCATTGCTTAAGCACCATGTTACCCAGGCTGGCACATGTGTATATCTTACACCTAGTATTTTATAACAAATGTAGACACTATGGAGGTGTCTTTCCCAGATAACTGAGATTGAGCTTATAAATGAGCACCGAGCTCTACATTTATTTAACTAATACTTGGGCACATTTGAGGAGCTAGAAAAAGAGGAAAGCAGTAGAATAAAAAATTATAAACTAATACTAAACTTTCCTACTTATTTTCTTACATGTTTATTGGTCAAAATGTACAAACTACTTGACTGAAAGCTAAAAATCCTGCTTTCTTAAAGAGCATGTCAATAAAAGATCTTAGAGAAATCACCTGATCTCAAAGCTTTAGTTTGCTTCTTTGCAAAACATTAAAGTGCATTTTGAAAGTCACATAATCAATGAAAGCTAATTTCCTTACAGATCCATACCAGTCATCACATTGAAGTAAAACAATACTTTCTTAAATTGCACTTCATTGGAGTTTGCTTGTTACCTAATAAACAAGGAAGACACAAAAGGAGTTCTTAAAAAAAAAAAAAAATCCTAAAGTCAAATAGCAATTCTGAGCTGTAAAATCAAATTAAAAAATTGATTTTCATCATTATTTTCAAAATTATTTCAAACTCTTAATTACTAAAGGATTGAGGTCTAAGCAATAATTTCTTGGTCCAACAAATAAATAGATTTCAAAACTGTTATCTTTTTGAATATGAGATAACAACAAAAGAAAAAAACAATCTCTAGTCTCCTTTGTTCACATAAACAAGACAAAACCAACAAACAGAATCACTTAGTATGAAATAGCTCACACTTACCATCATTTTTTTTACTGATATGTTTGTATTAAGAAATAAATATTGTGTTGAAAATAAGACTGACGCTGGGCAGCTAATGAGAAATTAAATATATATATATTGGCCTTATATCCAAAGGAAGTTGCTTGTCCTAGATCTCTCTCTCCAGAGTTAGCTTAAGAGCTTTTTGAGCTTCTGTCTTAAGTTTCTAGGTACTTAATACATAGATAGTTAAAATATGAGTGCTCAGTAAACATTTGTTGAATGAGTGAATGAATGAATGAATGAAAAATAATATTTGCTATCCCTACAAAGTCTCTAGCTCATCCCTATTGGAATCACTTCAGCCCAGCTGTTACCTCTTCCATGGGCCTTCTCTACAGGAAGAGATTTCTCTATTTTCATGCTTATTGGATTTTCTCCCTGCCACTCATGGCCTTGCTACTCAGTGTGGTCCTTGGCCCAGCAGCATCAGTGTCAGTCAGTAACTAGTTGGAAATGGAGAATCTAGAATCTGCATTTTAGCAAGGCCCTGGCGATTTGTGGGCACATTAGAATTTGAGAGGTGAAATTTAGTTATTAATATTTATTTTTTTTTTTTTTTTTTTAAAAAGAGAAAAAGCCTCTAGAGGTATAGATTTTATCTTTGGATCTCTCAGCATCCATAGCCTCTTGCCTTCCACTAAACATCTACTGAGTGGCAACGATATGAATGAACAAATAGAGATTTGCTTATGAGTTTGAATTTGCAAGACTAAAACACCAGACACTGCATGTGCGCTTCCTTAGCACTATGTGGCCTACTTTAAATGATAATAATCATAATATGAGCTACTTATTGAATAACTATATTATATATATATATATATTTAATTTGTGAGAAGGCATGTGCACTCACAAGGCAGGGGTTGGAAGTTGGGGGGGGGTGATTTCCTTTGGGAAATACACCATCACCCCTTCTCTACTTTTCCTTTTGGAATTTTGAGCACACACACACACACACACACACACAAACGTGCGCCTGCCCAGTGAGTTTTTCAAGCCACAGCCACAGGGTCTGGGACTGTAATCAAGCAGTCTGCAATGTAGGATCCAGTCATCTTAACCACCATGTCATTAGCTGCCCCTAAAAACTTTTTAAAATTTTATTTCTTCTGTGAGAGAGAGAAAGGCAGACAGAGACTGGCATCCCCAATAGGGTCTGCATGCTGTGACCCATCCCAGCCTCAGTCAACCTGGATCATGGACTTGTGTACAAGTCGGATGTGTACAGGGAGACCTCGGGATATAAACTTGGGACTCTTCCATGTCACTCTAGCATCACAGAGGTTTGCATTACCACTGTGCCACTGCTTCTGACCCTAATGAATAACTATTTTCTGTGAAACTAAACATCAACATGCATTATCTTACTTTAAAATAAGACAGTCATATCATGAGTTCCTCTTTGCTCACATGCTCTGAAGTGACCCTACAAAGGTCTTTTGTAATTTGACTATTGACTTCTCAAGCTGAACCTCTTCTGGATGGAGTGTGGAGGGGAAAGGCTACATAGCTAGCCATCCAGAACTCCTGTTTGGCACTGGAGTGCCCTGGGGAGCATCTCGTACACCAGTAGCTGGCTAGACCACTATCTACATTCCAGCCGTGGGACTCCAAAGTGGAAATGGAACAAGTCTTAATCCCTTTATTCTGAGACCATCAGGGGACATTCTCAAGTGATTAACTGGGGCAAAATGCTTTATGTTAGTTATTAGATCACACCTCCAAGTCTATCATAAATATTTCATTGCTCGCAGACCCATCCTCTAAAAAGCTGGGGACAATAAAAAAAATTCTAAGGTCCAGAAATTTTGTGATCTCATAAAAAAAAAAATGAAAACACTCTGGGAGTTAAAACTAATAGTATACTTCAATACACTGAGGAGAGTGTTAATACTTACTCATTGCATCAGATGGGCCAGTCGCTCTTCTTCCTAAATGCTTTGCAGGTATTATTCAATTCAAATTCATAACAAGCCCACCAAGAATTCCTTTCCCCTTCGATTTGAAAATAAAGTAATTGGGGCCAGCAGATGGCATAGTGGTTACGTTGCAGGACTCCCATAGGGCCAACCACAGTTCCAGTCCCAGACCCAGTGGCTTGAAATTCATGCCAGGTTCATGTGCATGAGAGTCCAAGATCCCAGGAAGAGAATGGAGAAGGGATTGTGGTGTGGCCATCCCTCCCAGTGGATGATTTTTTCACTTTCCCTCTCACTATATCTATCTCTCTCTTTCCAGCAAGGGTCTCTCTCCAGCTCTAAGGCAAAAACCTCTAAAAAAATGAAATAAAATAAAAATAAGGTGGTTGAAGCACAGAGAGGTTAAGCAGCAAGATCATATAACTAGTGAAGCGAACCCCACTTCTGAAACTCTGAGTAGAACTGTAATTCTTTGTTACCTCGCTATACTGTTATTAAAGGTATTTATGATAGATATCATATTAACTCATACAAAAACACACTTGCTTTTAGATAGTACCTGAAATTTATGAGCAGGTTGTGATTGTGGCTTGCACACCTAATGCACTTACAAAATGGCTCTAAAAAGTCTTGCAAGAAGACATCATCTTCATTTCTGTTAGAATAAAAATCAGATCTTCCAGGATTGTAGGATTTAAAAATAACCTATTGTATTTCCCCTCTTTTGGATCCTATACTTCATCCAAGTCATCAGAAGATGATGTATGGAGGCTTTATACACCTGCTGAAGCATGGGCCATCAGCAGTGTGGTGTGAAGGGAGGAGAAAAGGGCAAAGTTTAGGTTATGGAGTGCCTTGGTGGTTTTTCAAAAGCTTTTTATTTTCCTAGTATCAGGAGCTAACTGCTTTTAGGTCTTGTTTGATTTGTTACAACACTGTGTTAGTTATTTTTGGAGAAGTTTGCATTTCATAAGGGAACTGCCAAGCTATGTAGGCAAAATTTTCTCCAAGAATTTGTTCCCTGAGTAATAATTATAATTATAATAATAAAATCTCATCTCTTGTGGTGCTAGAAAAGAAAGAGCATCATATTTAAAGAGGTTTGGAGGGGCAGGGCTGGCAGTACCAAGACATACTGTTGTATCAGGTGCTTTTTTTGACTGACCTCAGTTCCATGGCAATGATAAGAATGACGACAACAACAAAGGCAAAGTGCTTGATCACGAAAATATACAGAAACCAAAAAAAGCATTTATAAATGCCCAACTAATAACATGTAGGATAAAATTAATATGATTTTAATTTTATGCTTAACTATTAGGTCATTGGGAAAGTCATGATGCATTTTTTGCATAGAAAAACATAGAAAAATATGTCATGACTTTCCTGACCACTTAATACTTTCATTTCCACTGAGAGGACTAGTTCCAGAAGAATTACAGTGAGCAGTCTTTCTAGTACAATTAGTTATTGTAACAGTATATTAGATTTTTGCTAATGACTATAAGCTGGATAGAGCTATTTTTTTTTTTTTTTGAGAGATTTTCGCTATAGGGCGCGTGCGCTCGCCAGACAGACAGAGAGAGACAGACAGAAAGTGAGAAATCACCCCCCAGGGGGGATGGTCACGCCGCAATCCCTTCTCCTCCATTCTCCTCTCGGGATCTTGGGCACGCATGCACACGCGCCCGGCGTGAGTTTTAAGCCACTGGGTCCAGGACGCGAACCGCGGTTGACTACGTGGGAGTCCAGCGACATAGCCATTACGCTAACTGCTGGTTCCCGATTTTTCTTTTTTTTTTTTGAGAGGTTTTTGCTATAGGGTACGTGCACTCTCCAGAAAGACAGAGAGACAGAGAGACAGAAAGCAAAAAATTACCACCCAGGGGATATGGCCGCGCTGCAATCTGTTCTCCTCTTTTCTCCTCTCAGGATATTTGGCACACATGCACATGCGCCCAGCATGAGTTTAAGCTACTGGGTCCAGGACTTGAAGTGCGGTAGACTACATGGGAGTCCAGCAACATAGCCATGATGCCAACTGCTGTTCCCACTAGAGCTATTTTTACTACTTTATAAATTGTCTGCATACTAACATACTTTTATTTCTTCCAATTAATTGGTTAATTATGCTTTATTTCCTATGAAATATTGAGACAATTTTCAATAGTATAAATGATCACACATCAATTTTCCTTTTTTCTAGTTGAATATATTTCAATCCAGATGAGATTTGGTCTTAATAACAGAGAAATGGGTAAAGATTTTGTTTAGGGGTAATGTCTTCTTTGTGCAATTAAATCTTCATCATCTGATTTTGGCAATTCATTTCTCCAGAATCAAAAGTATAAATATATTTAATAACGACTTCCAAATATCTTAAATCTATCTTAAAATATCTTCAATAAATCTAAGTCTGTCTATTATCATTTTTGGACTAATTTTTTTCTACCAAAACTAAATTTCTTTACATAATATGCCAAATTTTAGAATATTTCTCCAAGTAGAAAAAACCAGCAGATAATATAAATTGCTGTCAGAGTCTAATAGATTGAATATTCTCTTCTGTTATAAGGATTTAGAGAAATTTGTGGGCCACTTTACAGAACTTTCTTGAAAGATTCCAAAGGGAAATATTTAAGATAGTGAATTTCAGGTAGTGAAATATTTAAGATAGTGAAATTCAGTGACTAGGTAAATTGGGGGAAAAACCCCCCCAAATCCCAAATAATTAGACATTAAAAAATATACATTACATGCATACATATACTAACAACAACTAAAATCACACACCAAAGTTTGAAAAAAAAAAAACCTACTTCAGACTAAACTACCAGTGATATCTGCAGAAAAAAGCAGGCATACGAATGGGGGAAACTGACCCAAATGATCTTCTGTGTCACTGACACCAGGATGTCACCCATTCTCAATGAGAAACAAGAACTTTCCAATAGTGTGGGGCAAAGCACTGACCTTTTTTGGCGAGGCTACTATTGGGCTCATATTTTTCAATCAATACTTGAACCTGTTCCTGTTTTAGAGGTGGGTACAGTATTTCATTTAGCCGGGGATCTCTCAGCTTCAGATTGATAAAATCCATCATCTGATCCACCGTAAGGTATGGTTTGCTTTTGGCACCACTGAAAACAATGAAACACCAAGAGATTAAAATTTTACTGTATCAAGTTTTCTCCATATATTTACATGTAGCTATTGGGAAACAAAACCCTTCCAATCCTGGTAAGAGCAGACTGTATTAAAATTCTTACCTTGGCCTACTCTTCCAATATCTTTGTGTTCCTCTATCTTTTGCAATCACCTCCACTAAATTCCAACTCCCCTGACAAAATGCTTAAGGTGTTAAAAAATCCACAGTAGGAAAACAATGCTTCATATATGTGGATGTCTCATTCTAAATTGAACAGAAAGGTATGGAATTTTTTAAAATTATAACACTAAAGTTTTAGTTTAGTCTTCAAATTCTAATATCTGACTTAATAATTTAAAATTATATTTGTTATCATTACTAAAAAAAAAAAAAAATTAAGTAGATATCCTGCTTGGTCATGATTGTCTTTTCATTAAAGTTATGTCTTGGTTCCAAAAGGTGGTGTGGTGGTTAAGGCACTGGACTCCCATGTGACTGACTACGGTTCGAGTCCCAGATTCAGTGGCTTGAAACACATGCTGGGTGCATGTGTTTGTGTGCCCAAACTCCCAAGAGTAGAATGGAGAAGAAGGGACTACAATATGGCCATCCCCCCTGGGGGGTGATTTCTCACTTTCTGCCTCTCTCTTTCCAGAAAATGCATGCACTCTATAGCAAAAATCTTTAAAAACAGGACCAGCAGATGGGGTAATGGTTACATTGCTGGACTTCCACATAGTCAACCATGGTTCGAGTCCTAGACCTGGCGGCTTAAAACTCACAGCATGCATATGTATGTGCATGCCCAAGATCCTGAGAAGAGAATTGAGGAGAAGGGATTTCAGTGTGTTCATCACCCCTGTGGGGGTGATTTCTCATCTTCCTTCTCACTGTCTCTCTCTCTCTATCTATCTGGCAAATGTACATGTCCTATGGCAAACACCTTAAAAACAAAACAAAACAAAAACAAAAGTAAGGGAAATTGCTACTTCTTACATTTGTCTTGATGTTTTTGGTTTGTTTTGTTTCTTTTCTTTTGTTTTTCCAGTCTGTTAGAAAAGAAGTAATGCCCACCCAAGTTTATAATGTCCAACATAAAAGCCAATAATTTTCCAGCTGGGAGAATTTTTAGTAATTGAAACTCCTCCTTTCTCTAATGCAGGTCAGAGATGTAAATGACTGGTTCCCAGTCCCATATTAACCATGCTATATAAGTTTATCTCCACTATGCCAAAATGCATTGCTGTTCTGTCCTAATCTTCAAACGACATAGTCTCCTGGGCATACTAAAACAAGTACACTTGGCAATAAATCTCAGCAGACTTCTCATTAAAAGCTGTGGTTGCACCTCAGGAGCAAGAATGTGTGATTGTGTCTAGCAGATCACACAGAAGCACTGACTTTAAGACATTGTTTACAATGCTTTTCCATCTCCTTTTGCTATTGCTCAAAAATCCTGTCCTAGGCAGCCAAAGTATCAAGGTAAGCTGAAAAGACAAGACTGGGTTAAAATGTATTCTCTTACAATTCAGAAAAGATGTTATCAATTTCTGGTCGAGGGCAAAGGTTGTTCAGGAAAACTCTATACACATCTGGAGTGAAATCTTCTTGAGGTATTGAATCATTCTGAAAAATAAAACAACAGTCAAAAAATGGTCTTTTTCTTTCCCGAACTTCCTTCTGCCCTGTTTTCTTCTCACTGTTATTTAAATCCCTCCCTCCCTGAAGTCAACAGTACAGTTCACTTGGAAACTGGCTTTGGGTGTCAAAACCTTCATTTTCTGTCGCTTTTTCCTTTTAAGAACTTTTTCTGCTAAAAGGATGTGAAGGCAATTGCCTAAGTACATTTACTAAAGTAGTTAGAACTAGTAAAGGCAGAGTTTAGCAGATTTTTTTCTTTTGGTTTGAATCACTTTTTGATGGTTCTTTTTAAAATATGTAATTATCAGAAGGTCTATGTGATCTCCAGAGACAGAGAAACAGAAAGAGAGAGAGAGATGGAGAGAGAGAACCTCCATAGTGTCTGGTCACTCTGCAATTCTCTCTCAATTTCTCTATCCTGTCCAGATTTGAGGCATGCAGACAAATGCACCAGGCATGTTTTTAAAGTAGCCAAGGTCAGAATTTGAAGCATAGTCAACCATGTGGGATCTGGCTGTCTGGCTGCTTTAGGTCCACTAGGTCCTGAAGTGGACTTTTTTTTTTTTTTCCTTAAATACTGGTAAAATATTTATCTACTTTCATAAATGAATTTTTAAAAATAGTGGTAAAGGATACATAACATAGGGACAGGTGTTAGCTCAGCAGTAATGTAATTGGACCCTTGAAGGAAAGGTCCTGGGTTTGTGTCCCAAGCCTTCCTGAGCATGTCAAGTACACTTATGTGTGCCCATGACCCACAAGACTGAGGTAAACAGAGGCATGGAGACCCTGTTAGGGATGCCTAGCTCTCTCCGTCTCTCTCTTATGGAAGAAATAGATAAATCAACATAAAAATATATGCACAGTGGGTCAACCCTGTGGACTAATGGTTAAGGAAGCCAGCTCCTACATGGCTGACTACTGTTTGGATCCTGGACCAAGTGACTTGAAAAGCATCCCAGGCACACATGGATGCATGCATGCCGCAAATCCTGAAAGGACAAAGAAATAAAAATGGGAATGCAGAATGACCACATCCCATTGGTCAGTGCTTTCTTTTTATCTCTATCTGTCTCTCTGTTTCTCACTGGTACATGTACACACTCTCTGGCATTTTAAAGAAACATAACATGTACCATTTTAGTAAGTTTTGAGTGTATGGATCAGTGGCGTGAAGTACATGCATATTGTAGTGTTGTTTATGAGCATTTCAAATGAATGTTTTTTAAGGTAACAACCCTAGAGACTGACATTGTCAAACTGGAAATACAAATTTCATTTTGTGTCTTTTTTTGAACAATGTACCTTCTGGTTTAAATAATCCGATACATTGTGAAATGGTTTCATAACTAGGACAGCACCAGTCATTATTTTTCACGGATTGCTCCTGGTCCTATTGTTTGGGAAGCATGTCATTGATATAAAAGACCACTTTTATGATTTATTTTTTTGTTTGGTTGGGCTGCCATGGAAACCGGAAGCATGTTTTCAAGACTTTCTTAACAGGAAGGACATTATTCATGCAGTTTTCCTATTTTAGGTGTGTGTTTATATGATTATTTTTATTTTCAAGTTCTTAAGCTGAAGAGAACACCCTTCCTTTCAGTATATTCATATGTTTTGAAATGTAGTATTATAGAAATAGCTAAAAGGTATTGTCTGAAATTGTACACTGCTTGTAACAGATAAAAGGCTCACTACTTGGCAGGTAGAAGAAGCTCCATATTTGTGGAATGAATAAATAAAGTAACATATCCTTTACTAAATTTGTTTATGAAGAAGGAAAAATTTACTTTGTAAAATTGAATTTTATGATGATCAGACAACACCTGAATTATTGCATACAGAGAGTGGTGGGCTACCTGGACACAAACTCTGAAACCATGAGCCTAAGTGGTCAAATCAGGAACAATGGGACATTTTCATGGATCGTTTTATTGATGTTCTACCACTCATAAACTGCAGACAACTGCAAATAGGTTTCCAAACATTCATTTGGTTTACTAAAAGAGAGAAACTGCTTTGACTAGAGGATGCACATTTTTCAGTGCCACCCTGTTTCTGAGTTAGATGCCCAGGTCTCTTTCAATAGTTTTGTCGATAGTTGGAGATGACCCTGTGTATCCCACTCTTTGGCTGAGAGATACAAGGAAGAGAAAGATTTAAAATCAGTTCTAAGAAAATACTCAGTGGTGCTGCTGGCTGATTTAAGTGCCTCCTTCCCTATTGGAGTTTATGAATCCTGAGTGTGTTTTCCCATTCGTTCCACTACACAGAGCTCACTGCACCCCCATCCAGCCTCTCCCAGCACACACGTAAATTGATTTCACTGAAGGATAACAATAATTGTTTTCCTTCTCTTACTGATCATTTTCTTATCTTAGTTTAAAATTTTTCTCAGGAAAGCCTTGCCTTCCCCCCGGACCAAGCTTTGTCTTCCGTTTGTGCTCCCGTCATAGCTTGCTTGTCTCTGAACTCAAGACTCATGTAACGGCATTGTAATCACAGCTGTACGGTTTTCTCTATTCCTTGCTAACCTGCAGATGTACGCTAGCCATGACATGTGTGCTGCTTGTTAGCTGATCTGTTTCCAGTGAAACTTATTGTAGGTATGCCATCAATACTGAGTGAATGCAATTTATGAGAGTGGTGGAAGTTGATACCAAGAACCTCTGTGTCATGTGTTCCTATGGAACATCAGATTTAAATAAAGTAATTTACACAAGATTCCAGGCACATGATTCCATAGAACATGCTTGCCTACAATCTAACCATTGTTCATTTACCAGCTGTGAATTAGGACTTTCTATTAAAGGGGACACATTAATGAGACAATCAGAAAATATTGCATTATTTTCAAAGAAGTGGGTTTATCTCATTTTTCTCTTCTACAACTTGACTGGTAAAGATATTTCAAAGTCTTCAGGAGTGAATGGGTAAAAAGAGAAGAAAAAATATTTTACAGAAAGGAATTAAAATGAATAATCATCACTGAAAGACAAAGTGAAAGGGTATAGGAAGAATACTTAAAGGAAGCTCTGGACAAATCCTACTTCTGTATACCTCCTGCATACTTCTATGTCCCTGATTCTGGCTGGTTGAGTCTGGGAGAAGATCACTGAGTCAAGGCCCTAATGGGGGTACTGCCTCTCTCACTTATGGAAAAAATAAACTGGAAGAAAAGAAAGAGAGAGAGGAAGTTCATTTCTAGTGTTCTAATAGACAACTGTGAACTCTTCCTGATCACACCAGTTGGGGATAGTAGAGTTTTTTGTGTGTCCACAATCTATGTTTCTATACCTTCATTATTGTATCACACAGCTGGTCCTCCTTTTTGTTTTCTAAATTTCTTTTTTTTTTGGAGAGATTTTCACTATAGGGCGTGTGCGCTCGCCAGACAGAGAGAGACAGAGAGACAGAAAGCGAGAAATCACCTCCCGGGGGGATGGCCACACCGCAATCCCTTCTCCTCCATTCTCCTCATAGGATCTTGGGCACACACGCACACGCACCCGGTGTGAGTTCTAAGCCACCAGGTCCGGGATGCGAACCGCAGTCGACTACGTGGGAGTCCAGCGACATAGCCATTATGCTAACTGCTGGTTCCCTGTTTTCTAAATTTCTGATATCCTGCTAGACTGTAAATGTTAGAAGTGAAATGACATTCTGACATTGTCTTGTTTAATTCCTTTGAGTTCTCAGCATGACACTTGACATAATCAATATTTGCTGGATGAACCGAAGAGATGGGATCAAACTTGAAGATTTTTGTTTTCAGGGATAGGACTTGGTCCTCACATCACACACACCAAAAACAGATTGTCCATGATTATTTGTTGCTAATGTGCTTTGAACTTTCTGAAGGATGAATGCAGAAGACCAAGCATAATCTGAACCAGTATAATCTCAACTAGGTCCATTTATCTAGAAACTGCAACGTATTGGCAAACTTGAAAATATGGAATTGTTTCAACTCCATTCTTGTATACAAGGAATCTAAACAGGGAAAAGATGTTTACAATAGTGATGGTTATACAGATGGTACTTGCATTTCTAGATTCCCATAGATCTGGTAATGTAATTCATACCAGCTAAATTAAAGATAAGGAAAAGAGACTTGCACATGCAAGAGAGTCTTCAAAAAGTTCCTGGTGAATGACTATCATGAAAGATTATGAATGGATTTCTAATTTTCTGGTACCAAATAGACTCATACTTTAATTCTATTTTTCAAGACACTCTTTGAAATCCCTTTTACACATATGAAAAAATACTTGAAAATAAAAATTGGGACCAATAGTTGGCATAATGGCTATGTCACTGGATTCCCATGTAGTCAACCATGGTTTGAGTCCTCGACCCAGTGGCTTAAACTCACACCAGGCACGTTTGTATGTGTGCCCAAGATCCTGAGAGAAGAATGGAGAAGGGCTTGCGGTATGGTCATAGCCCCGGGGGGTGATTTCTCACTTTCTGTCTCTCTGTTTCTCTGTCTTTCTGGCAAGGGCATGTGCCCTCTAGCAAAAACCTCTCAAAAAAAAAAAAAAAAAGTCCCCTTTACACCTATAAAAAAATTCTCAAAAGGAAAATAAAAATTAATATTCATTGAGCACTTACTGTATGTCAAGCATACGATGATCTTTACTTGAATGCTTTTATTCATATTTAATCATGTCAAGTTTGTGAGAGTGGCATTATTACTGTGTCACCTGTTTTTTGTTTGCTTGTTTTGTCCTCTCTTGCATGCATATATATATATATATATATATATACACAATCTAATGAATAGAGTTTATGTATACAGATTTTTCTTGACAGATTAGTAAATTATTTCCTAGTAAATTCAGAAATTTAACCTATTTTCAATCTTTTTGTTCTAATACAATAAATCAAAAGTTGTATTCACCAGAGAGTACATGGAACAATGAGTACTCATAATAAAATGAAAACTTTCTCTGTGTGTTGGCTTTTCTTTTTTTTTTTTTTTTTTTTGTTGGCGTTTTTTTTTTTTTTTTTTTTTTTTTTGGCCAGGACGTCTGGCGTGCTCACCAGAGGAAGAGAGAGAATACACTCCCTATGGAGGGTGGTAACACCACAATCCCTTCTCCTCCATTTCTCCATCCTATTGGGATTTGGGGCATGCATGTGTACCAGCATGTTTTCCAGGCTGCTGGGGCTGGGACTGACCACGGCTGACTCTGAGCGAGCCGAGTTCCTATGTGCAGAGCTTATCTGCTTTGTTATGGGCCCAACGCAATGTGGTTTTACAGTAGAATTTTTATATCAGTGATTTTTTTTTTTTTTTACACTGGATAACCAGGCCAGTAGGTAGCATGGTGTCTAAGGAAGTGGACTCCCACATAGTCGACCGTGGTTCAAGTCCTGGAACTGGTGGCTTGCTTTTTCTTTTTCTTCTTCTTTGGAGAGGTTTTTGCTATAGGGCGCATGTGCTCGCCAGTAAGACAGAAAGAGACAGAGAGACAGAAAATGAGAAATCACTCCCCAGGGGGCATGACCACGCTGCAATCCCTTCTCCTCCATTCTTCTCTCGGGATCTTGGGCATGCACGCACACGGGCCTGGCGTGAGTTTAAACCACCAGGTCTGGGACTCAAACTGCAGTTGACTACATGGGAGTCCAGCACCACGGTCATTATGCCAACTGCTGGTCCAGTGATTTTAAGAATTATAACTGCAAAAATAATTATGCTTCTGATTTTATATTCAGGATATAAGGGATAGAAGGCAACATCTATAGTTGTAGAGTTATTTCATAAATTTTATTCATATTGGGTTGTTGGAAAAGTCATGATGCATTTTTGAAATAGAAAAACAGAAAAAATACGTAATGACTGTTCTGACAAGCCAATAGTATTCCTTACCAAAACTTAACAGTATTCTTTAAATTAAAAATAATTAATTTTCCTTGCATTACATGTATATCCAACAACTAAAATAAATGCTATTATTTGTAACAAATGTATAAATTTACTACTTACATTCTTCAATAAAACACAATTCTAAATGCCAATGCCATAGCAAGGCCACAGTACAATTCTAGGGATCACTGGGCTTTTTCCACCTTAATAAGCTTTAAATCAAGGGAATTTGGTACGAATAAATTATTTTTAGTTTTCAGAAAGTTTGTGGGCAAAGTGGTAATTTTCTAAATGTGGAAAGGTCTCCCTAGAAAATATGTTGGGGTTAGTACAAAAGGACACTAATTGCTTTGTCTCTCTTTTCAAATACATTACCACTTAACAAGGTAACTTTAGGTTAGCAAATGTAGTCTCTAAAAAGTACCCTCTAAAGGAATGTGTTATTCCAATGGACCATGCTGGCCAGGATACAAATTCAAGTGCATTAATTATTCCTAACAATGTGCACAAAGATAATGTTTAAAAAACTCAACAGGATATCCACTGTGTTTCTGGTAATGTATCTATTTATAGAACACAATTAAATCTGGTTTGAATGGCTGCTGGCTATGAAATAAGCTCTCATTTATACAGAACTATCTACTATTTACTACATATAACCCATTTCTTCTGTGGTATGTTTAAAATAACTGCTGCTACTATATTTTACAATCTTTTTGCTAATGAGTGAATGTTTTCTAGAGTCGGTGTTCTGGAGATATGAAATTACCACAAGGATTTAAACTATAGTTTTGATGTACCATAGGTAGTGCATGGAAACATTTATTTCCTAATTGAAACTGTCTTTGGTTTTCATATTTGTTAAATCATTTCACTTCCAGAAGTCCTCCAAGTAAATTATACTTTACTATAAATAATCATCTTGTAAAACTTTCTAATGGAGGTTGATTATATTTTAAAAAGATCTACAATTTGTTTTCAGAAAAGTGTCACTACATTTAATTTGCAAAAGGCAAACCTTTTCTAATTTAAACATTACTCCTGTTATTTGAATCTCATTTTTCTTTTAAAGTGTCCCCATGTCCCCAGTTGATATGGGTCTGAAAGTTTGAACCTATAATAGACATAGTGGATTGTAAAGACTCAATTTATGTTTATCGATTGAGTTGTCAGAACCCAATTGTTTAGAAAATTGCAATTTACAGAGAATTGGTTGATGCATTTGGGTTTCTATTCTGGTTCATTTTCTATGTCTTCTTTCCCTTAGCTAGATTTATAGCACTAGGTTGAAATGTTTGATCATTACAGTCTACAAGATGTTATCCAGAAAAGGTAAAATCAGAAGTTTTTGCCAAGAAAAAAAAATGTGTGCATGTCTTTGTAAATCCATGCTTTCATGTTGAACATGGTAGTCTTTCTCAGTTGTTCAAACCCAGTGAATTCTTTCCAGCCTCAGGGCTGTGTACATGTTTTTATCTTGACCTGGAATAAACTTCCTTTACTGTCAATGGCTGCACTCCATTCTTTTTTTTATTAACACTGTGCCAATTCACAAACACATTTTTGACATGTTTACTCATACCCCAGAAAACTCTATGGTCTTGAATCTCTGAATTTCATTTTGTTCATGACCACAGCCTCAGTGTCTGTGGGCACAAAGTAAGAGGCTCAGGAATACCTGTTGACTCTATGCACCCTGTTGTACTTTACAACAACTTCCTGTATATCTCAGAGTAGCTAAAGAGAGGATTCTGAAGATTCCCAACACAAATGAATGACAAATGGTAGAGATGACGAGTGCACTAATTGCTCTGTAGTCATTACTGCACATTGTATTCTTAGAGTGAGAAAATACCATACCCCCATAAATAGGTACAAATATTATATGCCCATTAAAAAACAGAGAAACACAACAGGATCCTCTTACCACCAAATACTCCAGCCTCAGCCAGACTCGATTATGGGTGTGGGCATGGGTACCTAGTAAGTACAAAGAGGCCTTGGGATGTGAACCTGGGACCTCACCATGTGGGCCTAGCATTGCAGAGTACGACATTCCAACTGTGCCACCGGTTTTCCCAGAGTTTTTTATTCAGCTTAATAAAGTGAAGGTAGATGTGTTCTGGGGTGACTTTCCACAGCTCTGCCTAGCTTTTGCAGCATCATTAACTTTCTCCACATATAGAAGAAAAGTGACAGTGGAGAAGCACTCCTTTATTATTATTGTTATTTTTCCCCTGTGACCTACCAGAGTTGTTAGTAAACTCCACTTTCTTAAAAAGTACTCACAATAAGAACTTGAGGGAACCAGCAGTTAGCGTAATGGCTATGTCGCTGGACTCCCACGTAGTCGACCGCGGTTCGCGTCCCGGACCCAGTGGCTTAGAACTCACGCCGGGCATGTGTGCGTGCGTGCCCGAGATCCCGAGAGGAGAATGAAGGAGAAGGGATTGCGGCGTGACCTTCCCCCCTGGGGTGTGATTTCTTGCCTTCTGTCTCTATGTCTCTCTCTGTCTGTCTGGCGAGCGCACGCGCCCTATAGCGAAAACCTCTCCAAAAAAAAAAAAAAATAAGAACTTGATGACGAATTTAATAATAGCACTCAATACTTTTTCATAACTCAATCATAAGTTTAAGAATGGCTTAGCAACTTCATGCAGTGCAACTTGAACATTGTGAACATGTTTCAAGAGGCTCAAAGGTTCTTCCTATACACTCAGTGTTATCTTCAGGTAAATGCTTACTTGTTGCTTAGATACGGGGATAAAAATAATTTGCAACAGAGAGGAGAGTTCTGCACATGGCATGAGAAAAACCTTTTATGCAATTGACTCCATTCTCTCAGAAAAAAATTTGTAATGAATCATTCTAGAGCCTGTTGTTCAGAAACGAATCAAAATAAAGTCAAACTTGTTTATTCTAGCTGGTCATAGTATATATGGAGAAACTCGTATGTGTCAGACATAAAGCAAAAAGTATGTTGCATGCTTGTCTTCACCTACTTCAATGCATTAAAAAGTGGGTATTCTGAAACTATTTTAGAAAGTTTATTTATTTCTTCCATGAGCAGGTGAGAGAGAACACCCCCCCCATAGGATCTTGACACAACAACCTACTCCCAGCCACCACCGGCCCCAGATCACGAGCATAGATGTACCCAGTCTTGTCAGGAAGGTCTCTGGATGCAATCCCTGAACCTCCCTATGTGGGTCAGCCTTGCACAGCGTCACGTTTTACCACTCACTGAGCCACCAGCGTGCCCCTCCAAACTGTGTCGAGGCTGCATCCTTCTCAGTTAAAAACTTTCTAAGAATGGCCCTGAAGAGTATGTGAATTTATTTATTTATAAACGTGCACCACCATACTAATTGCTTATGTTAATTTACAAATTTTAAAACCAAACATTTTGAAAGGGTAGAATGAAATTATTATTTCAGGTATCTTCCTAAACATGACAGCTTCACACTGTTATGAGCTAACCTCACAAAAGACATCAAGGGAACCAGCAGTGAGCATAATGGCTATGTCGCTGGACTCCCACGTAGTTGACCGCGGTTCGCATCCTGACCCGGTGGCTTAAAACTCCCGCCGGGCACATGTGCGTGCATGCTCAAGATCCCGAGAGGAGAATGGAGGAGAAGGGACTGCGGCGTGACCATCCCCCCTGGGGGATGATTTCTCTCTTTCTGTCTCTATGTCTCTCTCTGTCTGTCTGGCAAGCGCATGCACCCTATAGCGAAAAACCTCTCCAAAAAAAAAAAAAAGACATCAAGAATGCGTTTATTATTAAAGATAAGTTTGAATCCACATTTGAAATTGTCTTTCTGATAACATTGTTCTTTATTTGGTACTTTAAAAATATTGCCTGATTCAGTGAATACTGTTTTTTTGTTTTTTGTATTTTCTGTTATGTTTTTGTTTTCATCTGCAAAAGACAAGAGTCATCCCAGATAGAAATACTGGATTATGGAAATGAAAGAATATAATAACAATGGTTGTGCACATTACACATATCGACAAATAAGTTATGGGTTTCTTAAGTTTTGCGAATCATGTTTACAGAACATAGGTAATGTATATTTAGTATGAATTATGCAGAACTATGTAGCTGGTATTATTGAAAGTTAACGTGCTCACCCTTGAAGATGGAAGACTACAAGCCTCTAAAGCAGTTTCAACTCGTTTCCGGTCTGCTGAAAACAAGCGATATATGCTGTGGAGTGAAAACAACGACAAATGAGAGATGTTTAACAGGCATGTGAATCACAACTCATAGATGATGCCGAGTCAAAACATCCCACAGAATCCAACCTATTTACAATATTATCCATCTTCCAAGAAGTAAAATAGCCCCTTCCCTCCACACATCCGTATCTGTGTTACGGAAGATCTGTGTGTGCCATTTAAAATGAAAGTGTCTAAAAAAAAAATCAACACTTTGAGACAATGGTGATGAACCAATGAAGACATGCTGCATTAAATAAGCTCTCATATTAAGCACTAACATCAGCAATCTTACCAACTCTGTTCTCTTGCTGTTATTAGCCTTTGTCCCAAAGACATATATTACATAATTAATCATTAAAATTTAAAAAATTTGCTATAAGGTGTGTGCACTAGCCAGAAAGAGAGAAAGAAAGAGAGAGAGAGAGAGAGAGAGAGAGAGAGAAAGACAGAGAGAGGAGAGAGAGAGAGAAAGTGAGAGAGCACCCCTAGGGTGGACAACAATGTCCCTTCTCCATTCTCCTCTTTGGACTTTGTGCACAAATGCACATGCACCTGGCATGTTTCTCAGGCCACTGTGTTTGGAACTCAAGCAGTACAGCTGGCTATACGGGATCCAGCTACCTCAACCACCAGGCCAGCAGCTGCCCACTCCCAAGCCCTGTTTTTGTTTTTGTTTTTAATAGAAGTTCTTTCATAGGTTGGAAGGCAATGGTTGAACTTTTTTTTGGCAATTTGTCAGAAGGCACATGGTCTCACCAAAGAGAGATATAGTGAGAGGAGAAGGAAAAAAGCACCCTCTATTTGGGAATGGTCATGCCACAATCCCTTCTCTTCTATATCTCCTCCCTGTTGGGATTTGGGCATGCATGCACCCATAACCTGCATGTTTTTCAACTACTAGGGCTGGAATTTAAACTGTGATGTCAGTCAAGTAGGATCCAGCTCTCTGGTGGTTAAAGACTTTTGGCTGAATATGGTCTAGCGATGTACTTTCTTCAATCACTAATTTGGTTTTCTAGAACAAAACTTAAGTATTGGATAATAATAAAATGCAAATAATAACTTGAATTTCTGGATTCTACTGAAACATTAGAAAAACTAGGGTTGGAGCTTACCAGTTCCACAGGGTATGTGATGGGGATGAGGTGCCTCCTTTAATCAGGGTTTGCTCTTTAGATTTTCTTCCTGATCTGACCTATCTAGTCATTTGAGTTCCCTGCGTGGCTCCTTTAGACGTTTGAGTTGCAACCCATGCTTTAAGGCTAGAGCCAGTGTGGTAGAAGAAAGCACTGAGGTTGCCCAATTATCTCTCCTAGAATAGATCTGAATTTTAGATGGTCTTCTGGGTTTAACAACAAAATTCCTCACTCCACTTCCGCTCCCTCCATTCCCTTCCTGCACTGGCATTTCTTGAACATGATGCCACAGGAAAGGGGGACCTCAGGGAAATGTCTACGAGGAAACCAGCTGTTCTGACGTGAGACTCATGAGGCAGGGTGGGGCTACCACACATTTTCATGATCCCACTTAGGCTGGCAGAGATGCAAAGCAGAACTACGGCACGGACTCACATCTGACAAAAACAAACAAATAATGGGACCTATTCATGAAACTTACTTTTTGAGAGGAATGCGCCCCTCTGGAGTGACTTGCAGCTTAAGTTTAGTATAGCTGTTGGAAAAGCAGAAAAAAATAGTGTTTAATTTTTTTTTATTCTTTTATTTTTATTTCTTTTATTTAAAAAAAATTTGCTGGAGTGTGTCCTTGCTGGAGAGACAAAAAGAGAGAAAAGGAATGTAAGAAAGCATCCCCTCCCCATACCCCATGGGAGATGGTCAGCATGCAATCTCTTCTCCTTCATCTCTTCTTTCTCTGGGATTTGCATGAACACCTGCACTCACCCTTGGTGTGCTTTTCAAGCCATCAGGTCTAGAACTTGAACCATACACGTGGGATCCAACTGCCTTAACTGTCATGCCATCAGCTGGCCCAACAGTGTTTAATTTTTAAGGAAGCTTTTTATTAAAAAGCAAAATGCAAAAGAGCCCATACTTATGTGCAGTAGGCTGAATTTTTGCATACTTCCCAAGTCTCCACAAGTGGCACCCAGATCAAGAAAATAATATTATCACTTTGGTAGCATCCCTGAAGCCCCTCTTACCATTTTCCCCCCAGAGTCTATCCCCGCAAAAAAACAAAATAGATTATTTTAGCCTTTTTTTAACCTTACATAAATGGAATCACATTCTTTTACATCAGACCTCTTTCATTCAGTATGATGTTTTTGAGATCCCATCCTTATTTTGCCTTAAGTTGCGGATTATTTATTCTCAGTAATTTTTTTTTTTTTGAGAGGTTTTTGCTACAGGGCTTGTGCGCTTGCCAGAGAGACAGAGAGAGACAGAGAGACAGAAAGCGAGAAATCACCCCCCGGGGAGGGATGACCATGCTGCAATCCCTTCTCCATTCTCCTCTCAGGATCTTGGGCATGCACACACACGTGCCTGGAGTGAGTTTAAGCCACTGGGTCCAGGACTTGAACTGTGGTTGACTACATGTGAGTTCAGCGACATAACCATTACGCTAACTGCTGGTTCCCTATTCTCAGTATTTTATGGTGTTCTACTCTATGACTATGACAACTGTATTTATCTCTCCAACTACTTATGACCATATAGGCAGACAGATGGAGCAACAAAACTCTTAGACGTTCCCAATGGGAGTGAAGCTAGGAATACTGCTGTCTGCACACGTTGTAAACTGGTGATCCTGTTTCTGTGTATGCAACAAAAAAGTTCACAACATAGTTACCCAAAGGTATGTTCTAGGATGGCCATAGCTGGTATTTATACGGACAGAGCTATCTGGAGTAGTCATTTGCAGCAGACTATGCTTAACCGACAAATTGTAATATGCTATGTTTCAGGTCAGATATCGTATTTATCTTTATGCTTCCTTCTACTGGCATTGTCTGGAAAAACGGATGTTCCAAAAGTTTTTGTCAGATGAAAGATGGTAAGATCAACAACAGAGTTAAAAGGAAGAGGAACAAAGGAAAAGAGGAGGTGGAGGCCTGTAGAAAGGGTGGTTCCTTTGTTCAAAGTTTATTTTAGCTTTGTTTAGAAAGTTTTTTACGTTTATTTATTTTAGTGTATTTCTTTCTTCCAAGAGACAGAGAGAGAGAGGCTCTCTAACTTTACAAAAAATCTATCTATTTAAAAGCTATTTTATTTATTTCTTCAGAAAGAGAAAGAGAGAGAGAGAGAAAGAGATTGAAACTGATTGGCTCCCAGAGTAAGGTTCTGATACAGTGACTCTGCACCCAGCATGCTCAGGGATATTCTGGGATGCAAACTCAGAATTTATTCCCTGTGAATCTAGCTGAATTCCTAGTCCCCAAAAGGATCCTTTTATAAAATAAAAAAATTAAAGAGATGAGATGATCCTCTGAAAAGGGCATTTAAATGAAGAACTGTGAGGTGCTAACAGAAGGAATCCATCGAAGAGAAAAACAAGATGTGGCTGAAGTATTAGGTCTGGAATGATGAGTATGTCTTACATAAGAAGAGAGAAAAGAGAAAGCTGCTCCCTAACCAGGGACCACCTATTCATGTTTCCGCTTGAGGTTTTGCTTCAGAGACTTCCCAGCATCTTGGACAGTCATGGCTTCCAAATTGAACACGACCGGTTTTCCTTACTGCTCATCTGGCATAAGTCATTATATCTTATTTTCCTGGCCACAGTTGTTTTTGTTTTTTTTTTTTTCAATTTTAGAAAGGGTTTTGCAATTCCAGAGCGATTCAGTAATATCTTTGGCTTTTCTTTCCTTCTGTTTTTCATTCTGCTCTTTGTGCTATGTCCTTTTTCTTTCTCTTTTCTTATGAATTCTTGCTGTGATTCTCTACAAGAGCTGGCATCAGGACATCAGTCTATTGACTGAAGTAGGCGGGGAGGTTAGTGTAACATCTCTTGGAAATCTAGACCCTGGGGAAATGAGGAACGTATGTTGTTCATGCTTTTCTTCAGGTTAATAACTGATAGGACACAGGCAGATGTACAATCGGAGAAGTTTCTGAAAAGTAATAATTTTTGGTTCTGATCATGGCTGTCAGGATTTGGAAGGGTTCCCTTATTACATGTCAACGGCACTGACATTCAGTCAAGCCCATCCCAGGTGTCACATGGAAGCGCAGTTTGCAGGAGAGTGATCTTTCTTGAAAGTCTTCCAATTCCAAACTGTGGAAGTATCAATTCTCTAACAAATCTCAAAGGGAAATTTATGTTTATCAACAAGAGGAGCCAGTGCAATGTGAACAAAAGACTCACAGTGAAGGAAGTAAACTGACTCAGAAGAAGCAACACCCGCAGCAATAAAATTAGCGTGACTTACGCTTTTTCAAGAAACGCATCCCTGGACATGTTTTGGGCCAGCAGGTTTGTTGCCAGACTGAAAACTTCATTTGTCCATTCCTGCAAAATATAAATCACACTTATATTACTTTAAATACTGCACATTCACTAGACACAGCTCTTATCTCAGCTTCCAGGAAGACAAATTAGTTTAGTTTGTATGATAAAGAGTTTTCTCCCTCTTGCTTGGGTAACAATGACATAATTAAATTAAAATCCCCTAGTAACTACTCTTTTCCTAAGGAAATATGCTTTACATAAAAACTAAGTTTTTCTGTGTTTTCTTTTTGTTTTTAAATCCCTATTAATAAAGAAACAGTGGTGTTGCTTTTTTTTCCCTTCTTTTGATTTTTTTTTTTTTTTGCTATAAGCATGTGTGCTTGCTGGAGAGACAGAGAGCGAGAAATCACCCACCAAGGAGATGGTCACCCTGCAATTCCTTCTCCCCCGTTCTCCTCTCAGGATTTTTGTCACACACATATATGTGCGTGACATAAGTTTTAAGTCTCTGGGTCCGGGACTCGAACAGTGGTTGGCTATGTGGGAGTCCAGTGACATAGCTATTACACCATCTGCTGATCCCATGGTGGTGGTGCTTTTTAACAACAGGGCACTTTTTAATATTTCCTTGGAATTATAAATATAAAGGGTTACAGAAAAGTTTAAAATATGGTCAACTATTTAGATATATAGATAGAAACTAAAATTTTATTATTTATATATTGAGAAAGAGAGACAAAAAGATCATAAAGATTTTGAATGCTATAATCCTTTCCCTCAGCCTTCCAGTCCACCAGGATCACAGGTATACATGTGGCTAGTATGTTCAGGTCCACCCAAGATCTGAACTCCCAGCTTTCTCATAAGTCTCCAGTATCATGCAGTGACACCCTACTGCCCACACCTGCACAGTCAAATATATATTTTAATAGAACTGCAAAAATATAACATTCTTACATTATTACTCATGCCAAAGAAACTTATCAGGTTTCTTTAAGTGTTAACTACAATTCTAGAAGATCTGTAAATCATTTCCAATCACAATGGCACACAATAAAGTTTTCTCTCTTTCTCAGTTCTACCAATTTCTCACTCCTCTTCTTATCATAACCCCTACCTTGAACCACTCAGCAGTGATCTCACTTGTATTCTAAGAAATTGTAACAGAAAAAATCTACCAAAAAGTAGGGGGGGGGAGTTAAGATTCTGTTCTGGGTGATAATTTTGAACCTACAAACATTCTGGGCCCCAAACCCTACACAAGTCTCTAAGAGGAGATGACCTGAGAACTAAGTAATCACCTGATGCTAGAGTAAAGGGCTTGACTCTCTCCATAGTGAAATCATGTCTTTTTCTTCAAAAATTTTGCCACCTGGTGTTTTGTTATTTCTACCTTTTTTTGTCTTTTGCTTTTTGCTTCCTGACTTAAAGCACTGATATCATGTTATCAAGTAATACAGTAAGTGTCTTTTTCTTTTTTTTTTTTTTTTTTTCAGAATTAGTGGAACAGGGGACATGGAGGGTAATGGTAAAGGAGAGAGGGCATTCTTTTTTTTTTGGGGGGGGGGGTTGCTATAGGGTGTGTGTGCTCGCCAGACAGAGAGAGAGAGAGAGAGAGATAGAAAGTGAGAAATCACCCCCAGGGGGGATGGCCATGCTGCAATCCCTTCTCCTCCATTCTCCTCTTGGGGTCTTGGGTACGCATGCACACGCGCCTGGTGTGAGTTTTAAGCCACCGGGTCCGGGATGCGAATGGCGGTCGACTACAGGGGAGTCCAGCGACATAGCCATTGCACTAACTGCTGGTCCCAAGAGAGGGCATTCTAAGCAGAGAAAAATTCTAAGGAGAGAACCAGAAGTCAGCTAGCATGACAGTAGTTGGCAAGCATGACAGCAGTTAGAAGAAACAGGAAGTAGTCTAACAGGAATTAGAGAGAGGGAGTTGCAACAACAAAAAAACATAGAGCTGGTGTAGGAGTACATTGAATTAAGTGTCTGCCAATAAGAGGCTATGATAACTATTGAAGGACTTTTTTTAGAATGAGAAGTGAGAAGAGCCTGGACTAAACAGTGCATTAAGGAGCTTTTGCAGCAGCCAAGTCAAGGATGAGTTTGAGGCTGAGATTTCAAAGAGGAGGAACTCAATTAAGCAATTGGGGTGCTGCTGCTTAGTATGGTGAGACCACATGGGAGGCCTGCATCAGATTCCAGGCCCCCTGTAAAAGCTGGATGTGGTGCATGCTTATGGCCCTAGCTGCTCAGGAGGCTGAAGAAGGAGGATCATGAGCTTGAAGCTAGCGTGGGCAATATAGCAAGATCCTTTATAGAATACCACATGCACACACACGCACACACACACACACACACACACACACACACACCACATAACAAAACATTTACAAGCTGCAGTAGTCCAGGTGAGAAATGCTGAGTCCTGGAAATCTGAAGACTGTTGGCAGAGGACTTAGAAAAGACAACACAGAACAGCCACTAGAGGGAAATAAAATTATTGATGCCAAACTTGACATAAACACAGAGAAGCATCAGAAAAACTTTTTAACAACTTAAAAATCAATTTTATTCATATCGCATAGTTTTAAGCTAAGAGTAATAACTACCAACACCGATAAATATTATTTTTTCTAAACTAGTTCTCACTATGTCACTAGGCTGGGCTTGAACTCACAAGTCTCCTGTCTCATCATCTTCTGTAGATGAGATTAGAGATGCATACTATCAAATGTGCAATATATTTTAATATACTTAAAAAACTGCAATTGCTGTCAATTATTTTCTAGGCTAAGGGTCAAACATCAGACATTTTAGCTCTATGGCAACTTTATGCATAGGTGAAAGTATTTATAATTGAGGGCAATGTACAGTTTTGTTTGTTTACTGGAGGCCAATTCCATACCAGAAATAGGTATGTGAAGGTATTAGGAAGAGTTTGGGAGATTTAACTTGGTCTGACCTCTTGCTTGAAAAGCTAAGACCGCCAGTGCAATAGAAATATAACAAGAAACACATATGTAATTTAAAATTTTCTAGTAGGTGTACTTCAAAAAGTAAAAAGAAATAGCAGAAATTAATTTGTTGTTGTTTTGCTATAGAGTATGTACACTTGCCTGAGAGAGAAATAAAGAGAAAGAGGGAAAGTAATAAATCACCCCCCTCCCCCCACCAAGGGGGATGGCCACACCACAATCCCTTCTCCTCCGTTCGCTTCCCAGGATATTAGGCAAGCACATACATGTGCTCAGCGTGATTTTCAAGCCAGTAGGTCTGGGATTCAAACAGTGCAGTTGGCCATGGGGGATCCAGCTTCCTTAACCTCCATGCCACCCGATGGCCCCAGTAGAAATTAATTTTAGTAATATATTTTATTTAATCTAATATTTAAAAATATTATGAATCAAGTAATCAGTATAAAATTATTAAGGAGATCTTTTCCATTCTTTCGCCATGCTGTGTCACTGAAACGAGGTGTAGGTCTTACACTTTACAGACCATCTCAATTTGCACTAGGCATACTTAAAGAACTCCACAGACATACAAGGTTGTACACTAGTTAATGGAGGTTTTCCAGACCCTTCCTCTTCCATGGGTCCCTCATAAAACTGGTTACAGGACAGCATTATCACCACTTTTGCTACCCAGCCACAGTGAGTTCATTAAGAAAATAAAGCATAATTTTTTTTTCATCCCATTCTCAGAACATATTCCCAGGGGTGGTTTTCCTAGAATCCAAAGGCTTCCTGTAGCATTGTGTGATAAACATAAGCTCTAAGACAGGTTGAACCAAAGATTCAGGGACTAGAGCAGTACCAAAGGATCTTTAGAAACAACTGTGAAATAAAAACTATAGGAGGCCATTGTTTTGAATTAAGGTCCTGGCCTAGGCCTCAACAGATAAGACCAAATCAAAATGAAGTCACTCATGCTAAAATGTCACATCATCAAATAGAAATACTGAGGAAATGGATAGGTCCCCAAATAAACCAGTCTTTCCTGAAAACAGGACATTCCAATCTAGCTGAGTCAGTGCTATAAAGAAATAAAACTTACATGTATCTTGTGATCATATTGGGAATATGCACTTGAAATAGCTCAAGATGCTACCTAGACTACTTGGACTTTTTTGTTTTATGAACATCCTTCTTGCTCAAATACACTTCTCATTCCATAAGTAACATCTACTAGTTATAACCTTCAAAATGTTTTCATTACAAAACTGTGCCAGACTCTCTATCTCTATACTTACTCTAAGATTAAACAAATAATTGATCATACAATTTAGTCAATCACTGTCATACAAGACTCCTTGTTACTCCCTCTGCCATTCAGGACTTGGGCCTTTAAAATTATCCTGAAATCTGTAAGCCCTCAGCACACATTATTCAACGTGACTTGACTTTATGCTGCATACATAATTTGTCTCAATTCTGGCTTTTATAAGCTCCTTTTATTTACTTATTTTGCCTCAGCCTTCCTTTTCAGGTTGACACAACCCAAACTCTTGTTTGGGTGCTAGTCTCAGGCAGTAATGCCGTAAGCTTAAACAGCACCTATCTAACTGTGGGTACGTTCTTAAAAAAAACATTTACTATTGGAGCCAGCAGGTGGCATAGTGGTTAAGACACAGGACTCCCACATGACCCGTCACAGTTTGAGTCCCGGACCTTATGACTTGAAACTCCTGTCAGGCGCGTGTGCGTGTGTGCCCAAAATCCCAAGAGGAGAATGGAAGAGAAGAGGTTGCGGCATGGCCATCCCCCCCATGATGGTGGTAATGGTGATTTCTTGCTTTCTGTCTTTCTGTCTCTCCTGTCTCTCTGGTGAGCACATATACCCTATAGAAAAAACAAAATCTCTGAAAAACAAACAAAACATTTACTATTATCAGACACTCAGAGAATGTTTGTAGATCAGATGGATCCTCAATGGTCTTAACTGGCATTCTCCTCTATCAGCAGAGTTAAGCATTGTTTTTAGGGCTGTTATACTTTTTCTTTTCAGTAAATTTCGTGTTCATATACTTAACTCATTTTTTTAGGGTGTTTGTGTTCATTGTTTTTAAAAGGGGGAAAGGTTTTTGAATGTTTGAGGTCTGAGTTCAAACATGAACTAGACAGACTAGTATCAGTACCAGTCCTATTGGTAGAACTGTAGAAGCAAAATATGACACAGTGATGTGATACACACACACACACACACACATACACACACACACATCTATTTTTGTTTCTCTACCTATAAACTGTGAGTAAATGGTTTACTCTACTGAGTAAAAGGGATGACAAAGGATAATGATTTGAAAATAGGTATTTCCAAAGTACCTGATTTGGAAGCTTCTAATTATCGGACTTAATTTAAAAATATCTTTCTCTCTCTCTCTCTCTTTCTTTCTCTTTCTCCCTTTATTCCTTCCTTCTCTCCTTTCTCTCCCTATCTCTCTCCTTCTCTTCCTTCCTTCTCTTCCTATCTCTCTTTCTCTCTCTCTCCTTCCCTTCTCTCTCTCTCCCCCCTTCTTTCTTAAGGTAAACACCTCCAATAGTTACTCACAGCCTAGCCTTTCAGCCAGCCTGGATCTCAGGTTCATGCCCCACCTCCTCACATGTAGGCATGTGAATCTGACCTGGGAGCCCCGATCGTCTACCGGGCTGCTCATACAGTATTACGGAGTGTTGCATTACTGCTGTGCCATGACTATTAGGCTGGCACTTACTTTTTAAATAGATTTTATTTCATGAAGTGGCTTTAGGTTCTCAGCAAAATGGAGTGGGAGATACAGAGATTTTCCATGTACCCCGCTACACGTATGCATAGCCTCCCCATTCTCAACGTACCCCACCAACACGGGCACATTTATTACAATGAATGAGCCTGCACTGATACATCATTATCACCCAGAGTCCATGGTTTACACTAGGGTCTGCTGCTGGTGTTGCACATGTCATGGGTTTAGACAAATTTATTATATAATGGCATGTACCCACATTCATTATATCACACAGAGTGGTTTCATGACCCTAGAAAGTGTATTCTACCAATTTTTCTCTCTTTTTATTTAATTATTTTTAAAAAGTTTCCTGGAATGTATACAAATTTAAAACAAGAGGTGTTTTTTTTGTTTGTTTGTTTGTTTTTCACTGTAAGGTGCATGCGCTCGCCAGACAGACAGAGAGAGACAGAAAGACAGAAAGTGAGAAATCATGCCCCCAGGGTGGATGGCCACGCCGCAATCCCTTCTCCTCCATTCTCCTCTCGGGATCTTGGGCACGCACGCACACGTGCTCGGCATGAGTTTAAAGCCACTGGGTCCGGGATGCGAACCGTGGTCGACTACGTGGGAGTCCAGCAACATAGCCATTACGCTAACTGCAGGTCCCAAAACAAGATTTTTTTTTTTCTTTAGTTTGTTATAGGAAATGCGCACTCACCAGATAGGGAGAAAGAGGGGGAGAGAGAGAGACAGATAGAAAGTATGAAAGCACCCTCTAGGGAGGATGGCCATGCCACAATCCCTTCTCCTCCATTCTCCTTTCAGGGTTTGAGACATGCACACACACATGTCTAGCAAGCTTTTCAAGCTGCAATGTCCGGGGCAGAACTCATTCTCCTTTCAGGGTTTGAGACATGCACACACATATGTCTAGCAAGCTTTTCAAGCTGCAATGTCTGGGGCAGAAGTCAAATCACACAGCTGGCCAAATGAGATCCAGCTGCCTCAACCACCATGCCACTGGCTGGCCCTAAAAACAAGATGTATTAATATGTGTGAGATAGATAAAGGTCAGAACTATTTAACATGATTTATATTAATTTTCAATTTAGTGGCACACTTGTTTTGCATTTTACACCATTTCAATGGTGTCATTCTGATTACCTCTACTTATATGCAGGTAGCAGGATCTGAGTAAGGAAATCCTTTCTGAGTAAGGAAGCACACTGTGTAGCTTACTCCCAGTGGCTTCACCTGGCTGAGCATGTTTTTCTCACCTACTGGCATGCATCAGAATTCATCTTGCTGAGCATTTTTCTTAATAACATAGAGAAGAATCTTGTCATGGTGAAAGATGGCATATGAGCTGGAAAGCTTTTCATTGAAATCAGAAAGGACTGCCTGAGAAGTCACTGCATTTGTGATATTATATAGAATATTTAGCATTTTGGAAACCTTTCTGGTACAGTTTCTCTGTATTAAGTAGCAGTGAAGGTCTTGTATTTCATCGTCTACATGTTCTCATTTTTGTCTCATACTCAAAGTGAAAAGGTTTTCAACCATGCATAATGATCAAAACAAAACAAAATCAGAAGTATTTCAGAACTCA
Organism: Tupaia belangeri chinensis; assembly: GCF_000334495.1. Classification (NCBI taxonomy): domain Eukaryota; kingdom Metazoa; phylum Chordata; class Mammalia; order Scandentia; family Tupaiidae; genus Tupaia; species Tupaia belangeri. The sequence continues at coordinate 3,339,565 of NW_006159795.1, forward strand.
CCAGTACCATTATGGGGATGCTAGCATGTCCTGTTACTCAAATGATGTAATATCAAGAAAAGGTGTACAATTAGCTTTAGACCATGTGAGTCAAACGTCTTTAGGCTACAGTTGACAAAAGTGCAACTCAAACAAACTTAGGAAATAGGAGGATTTCTCAAAGACATTGGGTTATTTCTTCTAACTGAGAGGAAAATTGGACAAACAACAACAGAAGAGGGTATTTATAACACAGACTCATCAGGAATATGGAGCCTGAAGGCAGGAGGACTTCCTTCGTTGCTTTTGCTTTCTGCTTTTCCTGATGCCATTATTCTTTTCCCTCCTCCCCGGTTCTACCTCGTGGTGACCAATTGTGCCAAGATTTGTTACCTGTGGCACCTCCCACCACCAGAGAGGGCTTGAATGATTGCCTCACTTTGGGTATGAAGAATTTTGGGAAAGATCTGACTGGTGTTTTGGGTTGTTGGGAAAGTCATGACACATTTTTGCATAGAAAAACATAGAAGAATACATCATGATTTTCCCATCATGATCCAATAGTATCTCTATAATAATCACTTCAGGTAAGAACCTAGCAGTGCCCATAAGAACCAAATTCCTGGAGTTAGAGGAGAAACAGTGAGTAGACGAGGAGAAGAGCCTAGATAAGACAACATGTGCCCATTACACAGGACCAGTGTGTGAAAATGGACAGAAGAGAAAGAAGTCTCACTCCATAACTTGTATGAGATCCATCATTCTACATCTTTTTAAAATAAAATAACCAAGCAATTCATACTTGTTGAGTTGACTGCATGAATGGATGTATAAATCAAAGAAACTTCCATGCTTTATAATGTTATGTCCTTGGAAATTAATTCTGTGTTTTCTCCATTGTTAGGAAATTCTATCACTACTCTTCCCTACAGGGTCTACGATGCTGGCTTTATGTATTTCCTATTGTAATGGGAACTATGCTGAGAACAGGTTATAAAAACTAGGAGAACTGGTATAACATGGAACTGAGAGAGCTCTCTAATTAGTGAAGTACAGAAACCTCAGTGTTAGAGTTTGGGCCTTTTTTTTTTTTTTCAGAGAGATTTTTGCTGTAGGGTGTATCAAT
>NW_006159795.1:3340726-3362475 GCF_000334495.1 Tupaia belangeri chinensis
GCCACAATCCCTTCTCCTGCATTCTCCTCTTGGGATCTTGAGCATGCATGCACATGCATCTGGTGTGAATTTTAAGCCACTGGGTCTAGGACTTAAACCACTATTGATATGTGGGAGTCCAGTGAAGTACCCATTATGCCATCTGCTGCTGCCAAGTGTGGGTCATCTATGTTGGCTATATAGACATGCTTTATGCTTTGTCTTACATTTGGGACGGTATTCTGAAGATTCATTGCCCATCTTTCAACAGACAGTGAAGCAGTATATACTATATGGAGCCCTGATGGGGGTAAGGATGTGTTCCTGTGTTTTGAAGTACAGCACAGAAGATACAGGTGTACAAGGATTCACATTCTGGGCTACTTTTAAGAAATTCCAGGTCTATCACCTCCCTAATTCTCTTGACATTCTTCTGTGAAATGAGAAAGTTTAATGAGAGAAAATGAAAGTAAAATTTAGTTCGAGAGAATTCTTCAGATGAGAAAATAAAACCCCTTAAAAGTCAGTGTCCCTGGTACAGAATAGAAGGGAGAAAAGTATTTGCTTCAGCTGAAGTTTTCACACTGAGCAGTTTGCAACTATATCATTGTGAGTCTCATATGTATTTTTAACATCAGGTGGGGAGACCTTCTCCCTCCAGCTAGTTTCCTGAATTGTTTTTTTTTTTTTTTTTTTTTTTTTACTTGTTGCTCTTTACCACAGAGGAAAGGTAATGGAGCGTGCTCGTGTATGGGACCGCCCCAAGCTTCCTCCTCAATCCTCCATATTCTTGAAATGGTTCTTGCAACAGCCTCATGTCACTTTCTTGTTTTGTCTTCTAAGTCTCTGCAGTTTCAATGTTAATTATTACTTTGTATCTGCCTGAGTCATACGTATTGTGACAATAAATGCATGTAAGCAGGGCCTGTGATTACAATTGATATCATTGCTTTTTGTTGTTGTTTTTTTTTTTTTGGAGAGATTTTTGCTATAGGGTGCGTGCGCTCGCCAGACAGACAGAGAGAGACAGAGAGACAGAAAGCGAGGAATCACCCCCCAGGGGGAATGGTCACACCGCAATCCCTTCTCCTCCATTCTCCTCTCGGGATCTTGGGCACGCACGCATACGTGCCCAGTGTGAGTTTTAAGGCACCGGGTCCAGGATGCGAACCGCGGTTGACTACGTGGGAGTCCAGCGACATAGTCATTACACTAACTGCTGGTTCCCATTGCTTACTGTTTTAAAAGGTAAATCTGTTTGAGGGGATCAAAGGAAAAACAGATGTTAGAAGGAAAAAGGAGTGAGTTTCCTTAGTAAGATGTACATCAAGCATGAAAACGGTAGCAATTACTGTTTCTGGGGAGTTAAGTGGTGCTGCTTATCTGCCAAATGAAATCGGTTTGACAAAATTAAAACTGCATTCCTTGAAAATTGATTAGTGAACTACATACACATAGGTAGTAGTTCCTCATTAACTTATAACGTAATGATGGAATTCTGCTAAAATATAATTTTCTCATTTGGAAATCAATTTGTTTAAAGTTGCCTTAATTACACCTTACATCTTTACTTTAAACATTTTTGCACATCGAATTCTTCTCCTTCCTTGAAAGGACCGGGCATTTGATCCCTGGTGAGTAGCCATCCTGTTAGTAACTATCGCCTCTGCTCTGAGAATCATCCTTTGGCCTTGATGTTCTCACCTTTGGTCATTTTATTCAACGGTCCTTTCTCTCTCTCACTGTTGCTCCTTATTCTAGCTTGTTTAAAAACACACTTTATGGGAACAGTAGGTGGTTAAGGTGCTGGATTCCCACATGGCCAACTGCAGTTGGAGTCCCAGACCTAGAAGCTTGAAAATCATGCCGGGTGCATGTGTGCCCCAAATCCCAGGAGGAGAATGGAGGAAAAGGGATTTGCAATATGTCCATCCCCTTCAGTGGGTGAGTGATTGGGTAACTTCTCACTTTCCCTCTCACTGTCTCTGTCTCTCTCCAGTGAGCACACACACCATATAGTAAAAACCTTTAAAAAAATGAACATATACACACTCACACACACACTTTATTGGATTTCCAAATCCTACTCTCTATTATTTTTCTGGTTATAGGACCCACTCCAAGTGTTACCTAGCATCCCTTTTATTCTTCTTGTTGAACAAACAGCTAATATTATTCAGGCCAGGAGTAGGCCCCACTGAAAAATCCACCTTTTCCAACTCCTTAGCAGTTAGGACGGCCTTGTGCCACATGGCCAATCACGTGTAAGAAGGCTGTGGTGGTTTCTGCAAAAATGTGATTTCCTGATGCAGAAGCTGCTTTCATTTTGCTGTTGGGACACAAATGGTCTGACTGGAGCCACAGAGCTATGTTGGTCTGTGAGGGAAACACCATGAGAATCATAAGGACCCCAGCCATTCTATCCCTGAGCAACTACGTCAGTGCCAGAAACCACCTATCTTTGGGCTTCTCCTAATGAGAATAAACAAAGCAAATGAAAACAAATTAAAAAAAAATCCTTAATTTGTTGAAGCTACTGTTTGGGCTTAGTTTTCTATTTTTCAAATGTTAATCCCAGACTGATCAAATCATTTTGGGCACAGTTTTTTAGGCTGTCCAGTATTCATCATTCCAAGTATTTCTTATAAAATAGAGGTAAGAATAGGGCTTACTTCATGAGGCTGTTGTGAGAATTGAGATAATTTATGTTAAGAGATTACACGAATGACAAGCACAACAAACGCCTATTAAATGGTAGTCATCCAAAGAAGTAACATTTATCGAAGAAACAGAGGCATATTTTGAATTTTTTTTCAGATGGTTTATAACAAAAGGGAAAGACAGCTCTAGATCCTGCTTCTGCTTTTTTTTTATTTATTTTGAGAGAGATTTTTGCTTAGGGTGAGTGTGCTCTCCAGATAGACACAGACACAGTGAGAGAGAAAGTGAGAAATCACCCCCCAGGGGGAATGGCCACGCCACAATCCCTTCTCCATTTTCCTCCCAGGATCTTGGGCAGGCATGCACAGGCACCTGGCATGATTTTCAAGCCACCACGTCAGAGACAAACCACAGTCACCCATGTGGGATTCCAGCGACGTAACCACTACGCCATCTGCTGGTCCCTCTACTTCTGTTTCTTGACAACTATTTTAGGTTTCTGGATGTTACTTCAATCTTTCTACGAGTATATGTAATGGTTTTTCTTGATTATTTGGTTTAGGAATTTGACTTGATAATCTCTGAGCCCATCTCCCATCTAGGCTTTCTCCCTCCTCCTGACAGAGTTCTAGCACTGGTCTTCTTTTCTCCCTGGTCACCTCTATAATCTCAAGGAATATATTAAAACCCTTAACTTGCCATTTAGAGATAGAATCACTTGGCTCCTTTGTGAGATAAAGATAAGTATTTATCAATCCTTTTACTTCCCATGTCATTAGCTTAAACCTACCTTTAAATTGTCAAAGGTTTTATCTTTCCCAGTGTTTATAATTATGACTTTGGTTTTCTTTTTGTTTTACAGTTTTAAAGGATTTGTGTGCTCACTAGAGAGAGACAGAGGGAGAGGGAGAGAGAGGATGAGAGAGAAAAAGGGAGAAAGAGAGAAATCACCCCCCCAGGGGGGGCAGGTCATGCTGCATTCTCTTCTCCTCCATTCTCCTATTGGAATTTTGGGCATGCACACATGCAGCATGTTTTTCAAGGTGCTGGGTCCAAGACTGGAACCACAAAGCCAGTCATGTGAAATCTAGCCATTTTAACCTCCACACCATCTGCTGGCCTTTATCTTCTTCTTTTTATTTTTTTAATTTATAAATTGATTCTGAAAGCTTAAAACCAACACAATAAAAATGTACAGGATTATGAAAATGCAAGTTTAATTTTCTGCAGGGCCATATATTAAATTAAGGTCATCTTACTATACTTCCAATTCAATGAACGCCATGGTTTACAGAAGGAAATATTCTTAATAACGAGTTAATATGAATCATTTTTGGTTGCTTTTCTAGTTGAAAATCTCATGCACTCTGAATTTTTTAGGTATTTATCCCCTCAATCTGCCTTAACTTTCTTTTGGAGAGAAGAAACTTAAGCACTTTCCATTTATCTAATATCTCCCAGATAGAAATCTCACTGCCAGAACCTACTCCATTGAAATACTTGCTATTGAAAATTCGAGACTAGCACTTTCCTTTAGTACTGAGATATTCTTGTCTTATGTCTTCTTTAATTTCCTCTTATGTTTTCTCCTTTTCATTGGTTTTTGGCTTTGGACTGATTATGCTTGTTACGTCATATATTTTCTCTTATTTTTGTCTTTTATTTTTGACTATTGGCTTGGAACCTTTGTTGTTTTTGTTTCAACATCCTAGGAGATTTTGTTCATCTCTTCTTAAATTTTAATTTTTATTCCATTATCTTATTTTTTTATTACCAGAGGGTATATGTGCTTGTCACAGAGAGACAGAGAGACAGAGACAGAGAGAGAGGGAGAAATCACCCCGGAACTGTGCACCGTGATCTCTTCTCCTCCATTTCCATGCTGCCAAGATTTGGGGCATGCATGCAAATGTGCATGGCATGTTTTCAAGTTGCATGTATCAAGATTCAAACTGCAGTTGGTCATATGGGTCTGACTCTCTTAACCACAAGGCTATGGGGCTGGTCTCATTATCTTATTCTTAGTTTCTAAGAAAACTTTCTTATTTTTTATTGCCCATTTGTCACAGCACCTTGTTTTAATCTTACAGATATAATATTGGGTTGTCTGGAAAGTCATGATATATTTTTGCATAGAAAAACATAAAATACATGTCATTATTGTACTGACAACAGAATATATTGCCAATTCTATCTGAAGACACTTTTATTTTTAAATGATTTGCATCTTAACTTTCCTTCTGTCTTCCATGATCATTTCTCTTTTTGATCATCTTGGTCTCCTTTCTCAACTTGTAGTCTTTTTTAAAAACCTGTGACTACATTGCTGTGTATTTACATTTAGATTAGGATAACAGAGGGCTGACCGGGAGCTCTGGATATGTGGGTAGCACTTATAGTCTTGCAAACTGCCTTCTAGGGTAAGCATGTGGTACTAGCCACTGTGGCATGGTGGCCTTAAAAGCTCTCTACTTTACTCTGAATCTGCAATTCCAATGCTGAACATCGTAATTCTTTTCAAATAGTTTGTTCAATTCCATGAAATACAAACTCTCAGCTTTTTGACCTGGGAAGTCACTGGTTATGAATCATTTTGCAGGAGGAGAAGTATGGGGCTGATAGTTCTGTCCACATTGCTTTGATTCCCATCTTTTGTTTTCACACCCGAGTCTCATTCCATGTTCTTCTGAGCCGGAAATCTTCAGGTTTGCAGGCTCTCTGAATTACTTAATTGAGCAGATCAGTGACCTCCTTGGCAACTCTATTTCATTAGATACTCTCCTCTATATTCTTTTTTCTGAAAAATTATTGAAATACATTATCTCCTAGTGGCCCACTTCATTCTCTTCAATATTGGGTATGCATGCTATTTAGTCATCATTTTCATACTGTCTTAAGAGAGATAAGAGTTTTCTTTTTCTTTTTTTTTGGAGAGGTTTTTGCTATAGGGTGTGTGCGCTTGCCAGACAGACAGAGAGAGACATAGAGACAGAAAGAGAGAAATCACCCTCCAGGGGGGATGGTCATGCTGCAATACCTTCTCCATTCTCCTCTTGGGATCTTGGGCACGCATGCACATGCGCCCGGTGTGAGTTTTAAGCCACCGGGTCCGGGACTTGAACCGCAGTCGACTACATGGGAGTCCAACAACATAACCATTATGCTAACTGCTGGTTCCTGACAGATAAGAGTTTAAACCTGTGCTCATTCTGCTGCTTTGCGCTAATGCCTTTTTTAAAAACCAATTTAAAAAAAAAGAGGGAGATGGAGAAGGAGAGAGGGAGAGAGGAAAGGAGAGGGATGGGGGAAAGAGAGAGAGAGAGAGAGAGAGAGAGAAAGAAGGAAAGTGAGAAATTACCTCTCGGGGGGAATGCCATGATTCATTCTCCTCTCTTCTCTCTGTATTTTTGAGGTAAGCACACACACACTCTGGTCTGTTTTTTTAAAATGCTAGGTCCTGGACTCAATGCTTTCAGCCATGTGGGAACCAGCCACCTTAACATCCATGCTATCAGGCTGTCCCACTATCTTTAATCTTATGTCCAAACCAAGGTTCTGATTTTCTCTTCCTTTTTGGCTCTCCATTTCAATACATGCAATTTCAAAAAATTATGAGATAATCCTTAATTCATAGCTTTTTCCTCATGTTATGTATCTGATCATCAGTAAATGTCTGGCTTTCCCTTCAAAATAAACCCAGAATCCAACCACCTTTCACCATCTGCACCACAAGCACTCGGTTCTCCATGTTGCTGCTTCTGCATTTCTTTTTTTTTTTTTTTTTTGGGGGGGTTTTCACTTAAAGGGGGGGGTGCTCCACTATAGGGCGTGTGTGCTCGCCAGACAGAGACAGAGAGACAGAAAGTGAGAAATCACCCCCCAGACGGGATGGTCATGCCACAATCCCTTCTCCTCCATTCTCCTCTCGGGATCTTGGGCATGCATGCACACACATCCAGCGTGAGTTTTAAGCCGCTGGGTACGGGACGTGAACCACGGTCGACTACGTGGGAGTCCAGCCACATAGCCATTACGCTAACTGCTGGTTCCTGCTGCTTCTGCATTTCTATGACCATGGCTTTTCAACAAAGCAACAGGGTGATCATATTAAATGTCATGCCAGATCAATTCCTTGCTCACAATGATGCGATAGTTTCCCATGTCACTTAGAATAAAGTCAACTTCTTACAGTGGTGTACACCACTCAGATCTCCCATCACCCACTGAGCCCAGCTCATCTCTCCCTGCTCTCCTTGGACATCACACCCTTTCAGCCAAACTGGCTTCCTCACAGTTCTGCCAACATGTATGCTGAGAATATACCAGCTCAGGGCTCTGCTCTCTCCCCAAATACACACTTGACCCACTACATCATCTTCTATAAGGTTTTTCTCAAATGCCGTCACGTCAGTGTAGCGTTGCCTAAACCACGTATTTAAAATTAAAATATAGGGGCCAGCAGGTGGTGTAGTGGTTAAGGCACTGGACTTCTACATGACTGACCATGGTATAAGAACTGGTAGCTTGAGATTCATGCTGGGCACATGTGTATGCATGCCCTAAATCACAAGAAGAGAATTAAGGAGAAGGGATTGTGGTGTGGCTATCCCCCTGGAGGGGTGATTTCTCACTTTCTCTCTCTCCGTCTCTCTCTGTTGTCTCTCTGGCAATTGCACATACCCTGTAGCAAAAATCTTTCCCTCCTCCCAAATATATATATATATTCCCACTCTTAAACATTTCTTATTGCCTCTTTCCTAGCACCAATCACCATCTTCTTTACTTTTATTTTTTGTCCATTGACCCCTGCCAGTAGGCAAGCATCATGAAGACAATCATTTTTATCTGCTTACTTATTTGTGTGCTCTGAGCACTCAAATCAGTGCCTGGAACACAGTAAGCAATTTTTTTTTTTTAGAAGTTTTTGCTATAGGGCACGTGTGCTAGCCAGACAGACAGAGAGATAGAAAGCGAGAAATCACCCCCCAGGGGGGATGCCATGCTGCAATCTGTTCTCCTCCATTCTCCTCATGGGATCTTGGGCACTTATGCACATGTGCCCGGTGTGACTTTAAGCCACCGGGTCTGGGACGCGAACCACAGTCAACTACGTGGGAGTCCAGCGACATAGCCATTACACTAACTGCTGATCTCCACAGTAAGCAATTTAATATTTGTTGAATAAATGAATATTACTATATAGTCATTAGGAAAATTACTAACAATGTATTTTCAAACAGCTTTCTATCTTTAGTGATAGATTATTCCCTGGTAACATTTGATTCTACTATTAAAGATGGCAACTGATATCAAGGTTGTAAATTAAACAGATCAACTTGCCTCTTTCAAAGGATATCAAGTATTTCTTCCCAATATTTTATATGTAGAAAGGGGAAAAAATTATGCGAGGAAGTAAGATTTTCCCAGAGCTTTTCTTTCTTCCAACAAATCATGGTATCTTATTTATTTATTTTTTAGAGAAACTTTTTTGCTATAGGGTACATGCACTTGCCGGAGACACAGAGAGACAGAGAGACAGAAAGCAAGAAATCACCCTCTAGGGGGGATGGCCATGCCACAATCCCTTCTCCTTTATTCTCTTCTTGGGATTTTGAGCATGCATACACATGCATGCACATGTACGCCCATGCACTTGGCATGAGTTTTAAGTTGAACTGCGGTCGACTACATGGGAGTCCAGCAATGTAACCACTACATCTGCTGGTCCCCGGTCTTTTATTTTATTTTATTTGGTTTGGTATATGTGTGCCTGCTTCATGGTGAGACTCAAAAATAATACGATTCAGGACTTACTTAGCTGTCCAGCATCAGAATCCAGAGAGGCAGAATGAGGGGAAAACAGCTTATCTCTGTGTATGGGGTCAGGTGGAAGGAAAGGGGAGATTTTGCTCCTGGAGCTGTTTTCTGTCTTCCTTTCCTGGGAATAGGTGGGCTTGTACTAACAGCAACCCACAGCCTGAAATCTATCATCATTTCTGTGTCTGAGAGTTTATATTTTTCCTTCTGTTTCACATTAATCCTTTACATGCCACTCTGAACACTGGCTCCAACACTCTTGTTTAATGAATGCAGAAAAGGCATTCAGGAGACAGAAGGCAGGGGGCGATTTCCTCCACAATCACCAGAATAGTAATTGCAGTTGTTTTCTGTGTGTAAGGAAGAGATGGAAGTCCAAGTTGCCCTTTTCCCCCCTCTTCTTATTATAAATGTCTCTCTTTGACTTCTAAACTTTTAAACTTTTATATGGATGTTCCAGATGGGTGACATTTTCACAATTTAAAAGTTTAAAATATGTCTCCTTCATCAGCCCACTACACACCCGAAACATAAGTGCAGAATGTAGGTAAATCTTTTTTTTTGTTAAACAAAAGACACCCACAGCTATAAAATTCTAAGAGTAATGGAGCAATGTGTTGAGGTAGTAAGAATATGGTCCTTATTTATGAGTGGGTGGGAGAGTAGCCCAGGATGGTAGACTGTTTTGTTAATATGAGAAGATTAGGAACAGCAAGGAATGGAGATCTCACAAAACACAACAACTAACTTTTTATGTCTATAATCAATGACCTTTCTAGTGTATATATTTTACCTCCAAGGGGGTCGTGTACTGCTTTCCATTATGTCCCAAGATACGTTCCTGAACATAATTTATTTTGCCCTATTATCTCTTTTTTTTTTTTTTGAGAGATTTTCACTGTAGGGCGCGTGCGCTCGCCAGACAGACAGAGAGAGACATAGAGACAGAAAGCGAGAAATCACCCCCCAGGGGGGATGGTCACACCGCAATCCCCTCTCCTCCATTCTCCTCTCGGGATCTTGGGCACGCACGCACACGCGCCCAGCGTGAGTTTTTTAAGCCACCGGGTCTGGGACACGAACTGCGGTCGACTACGTGGGAATCCAGTGACATAGCCATTACGCTAACTGCTGGTTCCCCCTATTATCTCTTTTTAAGCTCATTTTCATTTAATGAAAAGCCAACTTTCTAGGCAGTGGTGCAGTGGTAATGAAACCAGACCCAGTTGGGAAAATCCCAAGGTCCCATCCCAGGATTACCTGTGTAGTTCAGGTGTGTACACATGTGCTTGTGTTCTGGGCTAGTGAGACTGGGGTGGATTGGTCATGAGGACCTGTTGGTGGTGCTTTCTCTCTTTATCTCTCTCTCTCTCTCTCTTTCTCTCTCTCATGGGAGAAATAAATTAATAAACTTAAAAAGAGAAAGAAAGCTCAGACTCAAACTTTGCTTTCTCACCATAAGTTGGTCCTACACTCAAAAGAGGAAATGAGATAAATTGCACGGTTTGTACAGAATATGTATATGAGTGTTTGAAAATTCTTACCTCATTATATATATTCCCAGAATAAAAAGCATTATGAGAACTGCAAATCTCCTAAGATACATTTTAAACACTTTACACTAATAAATTGAAGGGATGTATAAGAAAATTACTGACATTTTCCATGAATCAAGTTCTATGATAGGAATGGCCCAGAGATGACCATGGTAGACCCCTTTACTTGTGCTGCTTCTTTCTTTTTTCTTTTTTAAGTTTATTTACATATTTTTTCTATAAGTGAGAGAGACAGAAAGAGAGAGAGACTGAGAGCAAGTCAGTACCCCCTACAGGATCTTGATGCTATGATGCACTCCTAGTCTTCATCCAGTCCCAGTCCATGGACAAATGCATGCCTGGTGTCCTCAGGTAGGTCTCTGGACTTGAACTGGAAACCTTTCCATATAACTACCAGAGCGTCACTGCTACACCACTGACTGGTCCAATCCCTTTTTGTTTTCTACTTTCTAACTTTGTTTCATGAAGCATTTTTTTAATGAGTGTGATTTTTTTTTGTTATATTTAAATTTGCTATAAGATGCATGTGCTCAAGGGAGAGAAAGCGCAAACAAATGACAAAAAACCCCCCATGGGAAATAGCCCTACCACAATTCTTTCCCCTCTCAGCATTTTGGGCATGCATGTACATGTGTCCAGTTTGTTTTCCAAGCCACCGGGTCTGGGAGTTTTAGTCACACAGTTCATGTAGGTTCCAGGCACCCTAACCACCACACTACCATCTGGCCCAATGACGTCTAAAAATATTTCATATTCTTAAAAAAAAGTTCCCTCTCTGTAACATTTCTCATTTCCTTAGCCTAATATATTGGTAGATAAAGTTATTTTTCATTTACTTGAGAAAATGTGCAGTAACTGACGAATACAGAGAGACATACTAATAGTACCTCTCTGAGTGGGAACAAAGTTGGGTTTGGGAAAGATTAGGAGGATGGAACCATTGTAATTCGTGCTACCTATGTCTTCTTCCCGAGAATCTTGGCAAACCGAGATGTGAGAATCATGCCGGTAAGACCATCCAGAGCTAAAGAGGCTCAATTTCTCCTACTCAGTAAATAAATAAACAAACACAAGATTAAAGCATATGATGTTCAAAGACCCCAGGGTTCTAAAATTTTACATGATCTGTCAGTTGTTATTTTATTTAGTTCTTAGGTTTTTGCCAATAGGAGTGTGTGCTTGCTGGAGAGAGACAGAGAGACCCAGAGAGAGGGAAAATAAGAAATCATCATCTAGGAGGATGGCCATTCTATAATCCTTCTCCATTCTTTTCTTGGGATTTGGGCATGCACCTATGGACATGCATCTGGCATGATTTTCAAGCCACCAGAAAAGGGACTTGAACCATGGTCAGCCATGTGGGAATCAGGTGCCTTAACCAAACCAGCATGTCGCCTGCTTGTCCTGTTCAATTGTTTATAAGGTCTCGAAAGTCCTCCCATCCCTCTTTCTCTGCTTTCCTTTCTTCTTTCTCTATTTCTTTGCTTCCCATATGCATTTAGTGAGCAACCACTATTATACGCCAAGCACTCAACTAGATCCTGAGCTCACAAAAATAACTAAGCTATTGTTTTTGACTTTCAGCAGCTCGCAAATCTACACAAGGGTATGAGAAACACTCACAGGCCACACCAGGCAGGTGTGTGTGCATGCCCAAAATCCCTAGAGGAGAATGGAGAAGAAGCGATTGTGTGGCCGTCCCCTTGGGGACAGGCAGTGAGCAATTACTGGAAATTATAGGGTAAAGAGAGAGCGACACAGGAGCAGTACTGATGCTGAGCCCCTGAGGAGGCTTTACAATTTCTCCTGGTAGACAAAATGGAGAAAGGCAGTCTTGGAAAGCAAAATTGTGAGGCCATTAAAATTAAATAAAGATCACAAGTAATTAAGGACTGCTGGAGTAGAAAGGGTTAAAGGGGTAACTCCTCAGTCCCTAAGAGGAGGGCTATGTTTATTTTGATCACTGATGAATCCCCAGTGCTCACCAAGGTGCTTGACCCTGAATGAGGCTCTCAGTAAATATTTATTCTCTAAAGAAATGAATGAATGAAACAGATAGGAAACACTATCTTGTAGGGAATGGACAAAGAAAACAATGTAAACATGATCAAAGTTGTATTGTTTTACAAAGACTATTCTTACACAGATGTGAAGAGCTGGAGAACCAAGAGATTTTAGGAAAATAGGTAGAAGATGGTTATAGATGGGACTTGTCAAGGACTTGAACAAGATGGCAGGGAGAAGCGGGGGGGAGGAAAGAGATCTGGAACAAGTTAGGACATTCAGAAAGCACCGACATTATCTGGATGATGAGCAAGCAGCACATAAAATTAAGAAAAACTTCCAGAAAATCTCAGCTCAGACCCTCAAAAAAGTGAATTAGATTCTCCATGACATCCACCAATTCAGACGTGGCAGAGGTCCCCTAAAAAGTCTAAAATAACAAACACTCGAGTCTGATTTTCAGTTTAAAAAACATATTTTTGGAGAGCTCATTTATTCTGTGACAGCTGCTTCAAAATGCAGGAATTTTAAACACAGAAATTCTCTCCTAAACTCTTTTTTTTTTTTTTGCATATGTGAAATAACATTTACGAGCCCAACTGGCAAGATTGGATGGTGTATGGTGGTAAAACGTCACACTCTGCCAGCCTGACCTGTGTGGGAGGGTTCCAAGTTCATGTCTGAAGACTTTCCTGCATTTGCTGGCTAGGCGTATACTCATGATTCAGGGCTGTTTACTAAGAGACTGCTGGGAGCTGTTTCTCTCTCTCTCTCTCCTCATACATGAAAGAAAAAGAGAAAAAAAAAAACAAAACCCCAAAACAAACTGGCTCAATCCGTGTGGGAAACTGGTATTATCTATCGGAGCTGAACATATGCAGATCTGTGACCCGCAATCACACACCTAAGTAAATGTCCCAGAGAAAGATCCGTCTGTTGCATCATTCTTTGTAATAACCATAAAGTGGAAATTGCCTGAATGTCCCTTAACTGGTAAAGTATGGAATACTATTTAGCAAAGAGAATGAACAGACTACATAAATTACGGAAGATATGATAAAGCTTATAAATATAATGTTGAATAATGAAAATCAGACCAAAAAGACTATATGGAACATTTCAATTTACAAATATCTTAAAAACCAGTGAAACTGATGTCTCATATTAGAAGGCAAAAAGAGTGGTATGGTTAATAGAGTAGATTTCTGGAGTGTTGGTGATGCTGTTTTTCGATCTGGGTACTGATCTTGTGGGTGTGCTCCCTTTAAAAAAAGTCATTAAAGCATACACTTCGGATCTTTGCACTTTTCTGTGTATACTATATTCTAAAATAGTGTTTTAAAAAATCTGACTCCAGGACCAGCAGATGGCATAATGGCTATGTCACTGGACTCCCATGTAGTCAACTACGGTTCGAGTCCTATACCTAGTAGCTTAAGCTCGCACTGGGCGTGTGTGTGTGTGCATTTCCAAGATCCCAACAGGAGAAAGGAAGAGAAGGGATTGCAGTGTGGCCATCCCCCCTGGGGGGGTGATTTCTCACTTTCTGTCTCTCTCTCTCTATCATTCTGGCAAGCACATGTACCCTATAGCAAAAACCTATAAAAAAAAAATCTGGCTCCATTCTTATTAGCATACAAAGAAAATGAACTTGATGATTTTGTTTTTCCTATTTATAAAGACTTCAGAGAATTTAATGTGGAAGGAAGTAGGGATTGAATAGTATAATGGTGTCTTCCAATTCTTGTGTAGATAAGTAAACATAAAAATTTCCCTGTCATTAGGTATCTCAGTCCCAACCCACTGGATCCTTGCTGGTCTAATTCTCTGCTTCTCAATAGACTGGAACAATGTTTGGGCTAAAATTTGCCAAACTGGGTGGTGTTTCAAGAATGTGCTCATCTGGGGGTTGTATAAGAGTGTCAATTTAAAATTTAATTTCAGAGCCTGAATGTCAAATCCTGTCTCTTGGGGGTAATAGACCAACTCAGTAATACATTGCATTGAAAAAAGAACAAGGGTGTGGGGAAGGGTTGACTTTCCAGGGGACCAATCACAAAGGGCTCTGTGTTTGCAGTCTTACACAAGATCTAGACTTTCCTGGAACACCAGTTCCAGCTTTCCTAAAAAGTATACTGTTAAATGTTTCATCATGGGTGATTAGGAAGTGGACTAGAACCCACACAAAAGACATGCTAAATAGCATTTTGGTTTTCTAACAGAGAAGGCTTCACCTTTACTTCCACATACTGGGGATTTCTATGTCCCGAATCATGGGACAGATTACATCCTTTGCTGAGATTCTCCAAATGACAAGTGGTTTCCCAGTAGCTACACACCAGATCCTGAGAATGAAGGCAAATGCCAGCATATGGCACTTCTGGAAACTGGTACCTCTGGCTACAAGCAAACTGTCTTTTGTAACCTATAGCATGCTGTTTGGACTGCATGACTTCAAGGAGTGGTATACGTCACTAAAGTCTATTTCTATGCAGCCTTATCCCAAGAAAACCAGATGACTGGGGTGTGTACTAGAATTGAATAGGCAGGAGAAATTTATTTTCTCTTCAAAGTCATTGATCAATTGAAAATTTGAACAATGAATCAATTACCTTGCATGAAATAATACATTTTTTATGGGTAGATGTAAATGACCTATCTTTTGCAATTGATGTTCACCTTATCGGCCAGATCTTCAAGAAAATTTACCAACTGGTGCTGAAAAGGGCTTGAGAAATCATATAGTCTTTACTCTCAGCAAATGGGTTGTGTGTTCATTGTTGCTGAGATAATAGAGACAATCAGAAGAGAACTTCCACAACTTCTTCCACCTCCTGGACAACTTACCACATCTCAACTGATGTACTTCTTCACCTTTTTTTCCTCTTCTAGAGAAAATATCATGCTCCTGCCTAAGCCCATCCCTCTGTTTGTGCCATAAAACAGGATAAAAAACCTTTCTGTTAGGAACCAGACAGTAAATATTTTATGGTATATTTATAAGTATGATCTGTATCATAAGTACTCAACTCTTGTCATGTAAAAGTAACAACCGACAATATGTAAACAAATGGACATTGCTATGCTCCAATAAAGTTTTATTTATAAAAGCACATGGTGGGCTCTATTTACTGCTTCCTTTGCTGAGCAGGAGCTTTTTAGCTTGATATAATTCTACTTGTCTACCTCAGGCATTGCTGCCGATGCTTTAGGGGTCTTAATTAAGAAGTTTTTGCCTACTTCAATATTTTGAAGTGTTCCCACTTTGCTTTTCTCGAGTAATTTTATGGTTTGGACTTTGCTTTTAAGTCTTTAACCCATTTTCAGTTAGTTTTTGTAAATGACAAGAGAAAGAGACCCAATGCAATCTAACTCAGCCATAAAGAACAATAATACAAAGTGAATGAACCTAAAATATATAATGTTAAGTGAAATTAGATATATTCCATGTAATATAAACCAAGCATTCTCATTCATTACTGGAAGCTAAATGATTCAACAGTATAGAATTAGGCGGAGTGATGGTAGATATTTGAAGCTGAAGAAGTGAAAGATTCCAGAGAAATTGATTAACAGACACAGTAATGCATGAATAAAACAGGACAGGTTATGAAATAGTATGCTATAGTGGAGTAAAAATCACCATTGACTATTCAATACATACTTTAAAAAAAACAGTAGAATGTATCTCAAATCTGTACAACATAATACAGTGTTAAATGTTAAAGACAGTGAGTAGGGGCCAGCAAGTGGTATAGTGGTTAAGGCGCTGGACTCCCACATGGCCAAATGTAGTCTGAGTCCCTAACCTGGGGGCTTGAAACTCAAGCCAGGTGCATGTATGCACATGCTCAAAATCCCTAGAGAACAGAGGAGAAGGGATTGTGGTGTGGCCGTTCATCCCTAGAATGATTTCTCACTTTCTCCCTCTCTGTCTCTCCGGCAAACACATACACCTTACAGCAAAAATCTCTCTCTCTCTCTCTCAAAAAAAATAATAAAAAAATACAGCGAGTATGTTGTATCCTCGATTGATTACTACACACCATATGCATAGTTTACAAAACCATACTATAACCCACAAAGGTGTACAACTATGTGTAAATTAGAAGTATAATTAAAAACCAACAGGTGGGGAGGCCAAACTCTTTGCTGTACACCACATCCTATGGTTCTTGCATACTCAGTGACATGCTCTTGCAAGTCTACTCTCTTTTGCCAACATGCTACAAGACCATTCCCACCAGGATGCAAACACATGTTTCTTCCATCTTAAAAGCCATCTCTTGATCTCTCTTTCTGTGGCTTCTCCCATGTTTCGGCACTCTTTATATCAAGACTTCTTAAAAGAGCAATCTACATATTTTGATTTCTTTTTTTTTTCCATTTTCATTTTCTTTTTAAATATTTCTTTCATAAGGCAAGTAAACCCACAAAGGTGTACAACTATGTGTAAATTAGAAGTATAATTAAAAACCAACAGGTGGGGAGGCCAAACTCTTTGCTGTACACCACATCCTATGGTTCTTGCATACTCAGTGACATGCTCTTGCAAGTCTACTCTCTTTTGCCAACATGCTACAAGACCATTCCCACCAGGATGCAAACACATGTTTCTTCCATCTTAAAAGCCATCTCTTGATCTCTCTTTCTGTGGCTTCTCCCATGTTTCGGCACTCTTTCTATCAAGACTTCTTAAAAGAGCAAACTACATATTTTGATTTCTTTTTTTTTTCCATTTTCATTTTCTTTTTAAATATTTTTTTCATAGGGCAAGTATGCTTGCTGGAAAGAGACAAACAGAGACAGAGAGAAAGTGATCAAACACCCCTCAGAGGAGATGGCCATGCTCCAATCCCTTCTTTATTCTCCTCTCAGGATTTTGGGCATGCATGCATAAGCACCCAGTGTGATTTTCAAGCCATCAGGTCCAGAACTCAAATTTCACTCACCCATGAGGGAGTCTAGTGCCTTTCTTAACCACTACATGATCTACTCGGCCCCATATTTTGATTTCTTAATTTTTCTCCTCCAATATTCCCCAGAACTCATTCTGATCAGGGTTTTTGATTCTACCACTCCACTAAAGTTGTTCTATTCCAGGCCACAGATAACTTCTGCATCATTTTATTGAACTTTTTTTTTTAATTTTATTTGCCTTGAACTATAAGCAACATCTGATGCAGGTGATCATTATCTTCTCTTTTCCCATGAAATATTTTTTCTCCTGGCTGCCAATGACACATATTGCCTGTTCTTGCCTCAGTAGCTGCTGCTTCTCCTTCCTCTGTCCTTCCTTCCCTTTCTTCTTTTACCAAAGGGTGCATCAGCTCACCAGAGATTCACAGAGAGATAGAGAAGGAGAAAGCACCCCACACTCCAATGGGGTATGGACATATCATAATCCCTTCTCTTCATTCATCCATCCTGTTGGGATTTTGGCCCTAAAGGCATTTACATCCTATGTGTGTGTGTGTTTCAGCTACTATCGGATTGGGATTCAAACCATTGTTGGCCATGAAGGACCTGACTCCCTTAACCATTAGGCCACAGGAACCCCCTCAGCCTCCGTTTTCTAATTCTTTTTTATCTTTTCATGTTGGAGTGTCAATAACTCAAGGATATATGTTCTGCATACAGTCACTTCCTGATTGGTTTTATACAGGATAAATCAATTCCAGGGTCATATATCCAACTGCCTACTTAACATCTTCACTGGGGTATTTATTTAATAATAATTGGAGACTGAACATGTGCAAAACTGAATTCCTGCTTTACAGCCTTAAACAAAAATTTACATTCTAGCTTAATTTTTTTTTCTCTGTCACTAAGTATTATTTCCATCCTTCCCATCTTTTGAGTCAAAACTCTAACATCACTCCTGATTCCTTTATCTCTCACATGTCGCATATAATTCATAAACATATGCTGGTGATTCTTCCTCTGAAATATAGACAAATATGGACCCCTATTCATCTCTGCTACAGCTGCACATGGACCAAGCCACAGGCCACTCACCTGAAATACTTCAGTAGTTGCCTCACTGATCTGCTTGCTTCCATTACTGTTCCTCCCATGCGGTGCATTACAGACTAAATGTTAAATTTGATGATGTATGTTTTCAGGTCCAAGCCCTAACAGCTTCTGTCTCACAATCTAAGCCAAAATCTTTCACAAGCCTACCGCACTGTATAGGAAATCAACTAGTCGCTGACTCTATTCCTCCTGCTAACCTCTCTCAATCTTGCTCATTCTGCTCCGACCACCCTTGCCCTTTGCTATTCCTGAAAGATGTTGGGAAAAAAAATCCTGCCTCAGGACTTTTGCACTTGCTATTCCTTCTACATGGACTGTTGTCTCTCCAAATGTTGTCACGGCTTGCTCCCTTACCTTCTGTAAGTCTTCGCACAAGTGTTACCTGCTCAGAGATGGCTGGATTGGCCACCATATTTAATGCCTCCTTCCCCTATGCCCACCTTTCTTTCATTTTTAGCAATATCATGTATCTCCTCCTAATATGCCTCATGGTTTACTTACTTTTTAAAGTTTATTATCTCTCCCTTACCAGAATGTGCACTCCACATGGACAAGAGTCTTTATCTGTTTGATTTACTGTTTTGTCTCCAACACCTAGAATAGAACTTGGCCATGTTGCAGAAATCTTAACAAGATCTTGTTGAATAAATAAATGAGTGAGTAGATCCAGGCTCTTTATTTAATGAATGAAGAATGTACCCATAAGTACACTGAAGAGCTTGAAGACTCATATCTAATGAGCAGGAGAGTACAGCGGAAATTTCTGATTTATAGGCTTTTTCTCCAGTGCTCTCTCCTCTTTACTGTGCCCCTTCCTGTTCCTGGAACTCTAATCTCAGGACCCACATTATCAGTATGAGTTCCTTCCTCTGCTTAGCTCGATGAAAAGTCAAAATCCTGGAATTGTGGGGGGGAACTATTTCATTTGCAACAGAGTCCTTTTCTGAAGCAAGAAAACAGCCCATATTTGTCTCTCCCAGCAGCAATTTCTCAATTGCTTGGTTTGCATTTGTTTAATTAATGGGTTGAATGTTGTAAGGTGACCTTGTAGAACACAGTGTAGCATTTGTGTTCTTCCCAACTTTTAAATTTGGCTTACTTAAGTCAAGATTCAAGATTAGCCTCTGTTAATCCTGTTTCATTGTCAAGTCCCATGTCTAAAAATGGAGACGAGAGGCACATCCAAAATGTTTTCTTTCCTGTGATTCTGTCTCCCTTCCCCTCATGAAGCATGCAGAGGCTCTGGTTAGGAATAAGATACAATCTAAGCCACACAGAAAGGTGGCTACTATAAAACTTTCGGAAATATTTTAAATATTTGTCATGCTGAGAGGTCACATGATTTAGGTACTGGGAGGACTCTGGCAATGGTTTGGAAGTTAGAGAATAAACAAATATGCTGAAGAGTACTCATTCTGCTTTTCAAAATATCACATCTACTGTGCTCAGCAGTCAGCACCTGAGATTTTAGTTAGGACAATGTTTCTTATCCTTAATATCCAACGAGACCAAAAGGCTTCCCAATAGAATCCCCTAAGTCTTATTCAGGCCATAGTTGCCTTTTGCTTGGCTCACATCATGTTTTCAAACAACTGTCACCAATATTCAATATTGTACATGGATTCTCCAACCTCTTCTGAAAGAAAACCTGAAGATCTGGCAACTGTGAATTCATGCTCCTTTAAGAAAGAGATCATCAAAGTGTGGTGCCTGCACCAGGAACATTATTGTCATCAAGAACAACAGGTGGCATGGTGGTTCAGGTGTTGGACTCCCGCATGGCTGACCACAGATTGAGTCCCTGACCTGGCAAGTTGCTTTCTCACTTTCTCTCTCCCTGGTGAGTACATGTGCCCTACAGCAAAATAAAAAATAAT
Source organism: Tupaia belangeri chinensis (assembly GCF_000334495.1). Classification (NCBI taxonomy): domain Eukaryota; kingdom Metazoa; phylum Chordata; class Mammalia; order Scandentia; family Tupaiidae; genus Tupaia; species Tupaia belangeri. The sequence goes on from NW_006159795.1 coordinate 3,360,657, forward strand.
AATAATAAATTAAATTAAATAAATCATTCTTTAAAAACATTTAAAAAATAAATGTAAATACTCAAGGGGCCAGCCAGGGGCACAGCAGTAACAGAGCACTTCACATGGGAAATTCTCAGGTTCATGTCCCAAGGCTTACTTTACATGCTAGGAACCTGCATGCATGCTATGATTTGAGCTGACTGAGATTGAGTCTAAAGACACTGTTAGGATTGCCTGTCAAGCTCTGTTTTTCTCTCTCTTCTGTGGAAGACATAAATAAATATACTAACAGGAACAAAAAAGTACCCAGGCTCCGTCCCAGACCCCCTACCCACCCATTCTGGGCTAGGACCTGGGTGTATTACTAAGCATCTTGGATGATTCTGATATACTCTGAAGTTTTGGAACCACAGCTCTAAGATGACAATTGGTGGGAGTTGAATGCAGCTATCTGTTTTGAAGGGTCAGTGTGGAATGTCTGGTTTCTACAAGTCTGTGTAGCCCGGGCCCCTCCTCTATCCCCCGAGTCGTCCCTGTTTGACCACTGTGCTGTCTGTGCTGCTGTCACTGCACAAGACATTATTTATGTTGGTCCAGAGATTAAACTGAAGATCTGACATTGTGAGACAATACAGACAATCAGAAGTAAAGAAAGTAAGATTTCGGGACCAACAGCGTAATGGCTATGTTGCTGGACTCCCACGTACTCGACCGCGGTTTGCGTCCCGGATCGGGTGGCTTGAACTCACGACGGGCACGTGTCTGTGCGTGCCCAAGATCTTGAGAGGAGAGTGGAGGAGAAGGGATTGCGGCGTGGCCATCCCCCTGAGGGGTGATTTTTCGCTTTCTATCTCTCTGTCTCTCTCTGGCAAGCGCACGTGCTTTATAGCAAAAACCTCTCAAAAAAAAAGAAAAGAAAGTAAGATTTAGGGTAGAATGGTGTTTGGAAATCTTAACTTTTTGGATGAGCAATTCCTTTCTTTCTTCCTTTCTTTCTTTCTTTTTTCCTTCCTTCCTTCCTTTCTTTCTTTCTTTTTTTTGAGAGGTTTTTGCTATAGGGTGCATGCACTCTCCAGAAACGCAGAGAGAGACAGAGAGACAGAAAGCAAGAAATCAACCCCCCAGGGAGGATGGCCACACCAAGATCCCTTCTCCATTCACCTCTCAGGATCTTGGGCATGCATGCACACATGCCTGGCATGAGTTTAAGCCACCGGTTCCGGGACTTGAACCGTGATTGACTGCATAGGAGTCCAGTAACATAGCCATTACACCAACTGCTGATCCCAAGGATAAGCAATTTCAATAAGGTAAAAAATACCCTATAGAATATCACAGCCAGAGAAGGCAAAATACCTCTATATCTTCAGGAATATCAAGTAGCTGGTGGAAAAACCATTATAGATGCAGAATTGATGGAGAATATTACAGGACTCAGAAATAAAAAAATTCCTAAGAAAAATTAATTGTTAGAAACTTACAGAGAGAAGAAAATTGAATATATTTAAAATATAACTGCGTGATGACTTTAATGCAATTTAACATATGGAGTTGACATGCAATATAAAATATATATTCACTCTTAAGAAAAGTCTCCTTGAAAGTTTCTGTCATTTATTAAATATTTTTAATTGAAGTTTAGTGAATCTCATAAATCTGTTATTTTTTATTTTTTTTGGAGAGGTTTTTGCTACAGGGTGCGTGCGCTTGCCAGACAGACAGAAAGAGACAGAGAGACAGAAAGCAAGAAATCACCCCCCAGAGGGGATGGTCATGCCGCAATCCCTTCTCCTCCATTCTCCTCTCGGGATCTTGGGCACGCACGCACACGCGCCTG
>NW_006159795.1:3362583-3389200 GCF_000334495.1 Tupaia belangeri chinensis
CTGGTTCCTTTTTTTTTTTTTTTTTTATGAATCTGTTATTTTTAAAAGGGAATATGTTGGCACCTCGGGCAAGATATTGTACAGATATTTGGCAAACATTTAGCATTTGCTTATCTATGTTCATCCATTTATCCGATCTTTGATCCATAAACTGAGAAATGAAGTATATGCAATTCAACAAATTACCAGCAACTTACCAGAATAGGAACTATCACAGGGGAATTATAGGTCTGTCACACAATATTTCATTGAACTGGAATCACTCTCTATGATAAAATATATCCTAGTAGCAAATGGGTAACATAGTGGTTTTTTTTTTTGGGGGGGGGGGGGGGATTTTGGCTATAGGTCATGTGCACTCACCAGGAAGAGAGAGAAAGAGAGAAAATGAGAAATCACCTTCTGGGGAGATGACTACACTGCAATTCTTTCTCCTCCATTCTTCTCTCAGGATTTTGGGCATACATACACATGGCTGGGATGAATTTCAAGCTGCTGTGTCTGGGACTTGAACTGTGGTCAACCATGTGGAAGTCCAGAGTCTTTACCACTACTTCACATGCTGGCCCCAGCTAATGTGATTTTTTATTTTTGTTTTTGTTTGAGATTTTTCCTATAGGGCTCATGTGCTCTCCAGAAAGAGAGAGAGACAGAAAGTGAGAAACCATCCCCTGGGGGGATGGTCATGTCGAATCCTTTTTCCTCCATTCTCTTCTCAGGATCTTGGGCCTGCATGCACTCACACCTGGTGTGAATTTAAGTCACCAGGTATGGGACTCAAATCTTGGTCAACTACATGGGAGTCTAGCAACATAACCATTATGCCATCTGCTGGTTCTGGTAACATGGTTTATAAGTAGAGAAAATATATTAGATTTGTAACACTCTTGTGGTTTTTAAAGATGTTAGGATATTAATACTGGTTGTCATTTTACTCATTCTCCTTATAAGAACTGAAGTTTGTGTCATGTAAATGTTAGAAATAAGACTCTGTCCATCATCACTCATAAATTAGAAGCCAGACCAATGTATCCCATTGTAGTTCAGAAAATTGTCAGAGAGTTGAGGGTTAAAAAAATTACGGATTACAATTCCAAGACAATGCATATTACCTGAAATGACCCTGTAGTTGTGATTTGTGATGTGTGACCCTCTGCAAGGACGTTTACATGATATACAGAATATAGAGATTTTGTCGACTCATTTTCTTAATGCTTGAACAAAATTATGTGAAGAGTAAGCATCAGCACTAGTATTTTATAGGCAGTAAACATGGAAAAAGAAAGTGTTTCATCAAATACTCATATGCTTATTTCATTACTTTTTTTTAATGGCAATTGGATATTTCTAGAGAAAGCCTAACACTTCATTAAGTCCAGGGATCTCCACAGCTTCTTGTGTCCTATATCATACCTGTGTTCTAGTTATTTCTGTATGCATCTAGCGATTTCTTCATGGAGAGGCCATCTCTCATTCATCTTTCTAGTCCACAGCTAGATAAATATTTGTCATTTTTATTACTTGAAATTTATATTTAATTTTTAAAATTCTTTCCCATGTTAACTAGGAAGCTACTACAGAGTGGTGGTGGGCTGTCAAGAGCAAAAGATGTCAGAGAGATGCTGAAGATGTCTGCCCCCTAGGACACAGTTGGAGAGGAGATGGAGTTGAACTGGGCATAAGGATGAGTCCAAGACACAATGAATTGGAGTAAGATGTTTAGGTAAGGACTAGCTGGTAGGATAGTAATGCTCGTTGAGACTGGATTTACATGGAAGACCCCAAGTTTATGTCTCAAGGTCTCCCTATATATGTTGGACACATGTGGACCTGTGATCAAGGCCTGCTGAGGCCGGTTCGTGGACTGAGGCATGAAGATCCCACTGGGGATGCCCATGTCTCTCTCTTTCTCTCTCTTTCTCTGTCTCTTTCTATCATGGAAGAAATAAAGTTTTAAAAAAGATGGTGTTAGAGCCCATGGGGTAGTGTGGTGGTTAAGGTACTGGAATCCCACATGGCTGACTATGGTTCAAGTCCTGGATCTGGTAGCTTGAAAATCATGCTGGGCACATGAGTGAGCCTATCCAAGATCTCAGGAGGAGAATGGAGGAAAAAGGATTGCAGCTGGCCATCCACCCTGGGAGGGTGATTTCTCACTTTCCTTCTCTGTCTCTTTCCTGTGAGTGTACATGCCCTGTGAGGAAAAAAAAGGGGGTGGTGGTGGTTTGGATGGCAGTGCAGTGGTAAAATGCAACATTTTCAAGGTAATCCTGCATATGAAGGCTCTCTCTCTGCTCAGGTCTGGGGACTTTTTTCCTTATGCCAGGCATGTGTATCTGTATGTATGTGTGTGTGTGTGTGTGTGTGTGTGTGTAGTCTCTGATTGGATGGTGGAGGGTGGATTGTGATATTGAGTCCCTGCTGGGAGTGGTTTCTCTCTCTCTCTCTCTCTCTGGGAGTACTTTCCTCTCTCTCTCTCTCTCTCTCTTTCTTTCTTTCTCTCTTTCTGTCTCTCTGACCTATAGGAAAACAGAATTTTAAAAATATATGTTCTGGTGAAATGGAATATGGTTTTGTCTTTATTTTGTTTTGTAAGGAAATTATATCAAGTAACTTATTTTGAATTGAAAAAAATCTCCATAATTCTAAGTAGATGCCCTTATTTGGGAGTGTTTGAATTACATGTACACTTGGCAGCTGAATTATTTTTAGATGGAATTTTAACACATGATAAATACAACAAAAACTCAAGTCTTGCACAGGTATCAGTACAGTATCACAAGGATTCAGAGGGAAATGACATGTTTTCGTCTATCGTACCTTAGCCACTTCTTCTTGGAAAGCGACGAGGTTCAAATGGGAAATGTTAACCAGGTCAGGCCCATACACCACTGTTATCATGCGATGCTCCAGTCGCCCGATGTTCCCCACATCCAAAAGTTCACGTAACTTGGGGTCCTGGATAATAAATGTTAAAAAAGATCAATCTATAACTAGAATTTTCAGCATGGTAGTGTAACTCAAAAAGAATCAGAGGTAGCATGATTTCACAACAAGGTTGCCTTTAATTCATACTTAAAAATGGTATAAGTTCAAGTCTCAAAACCCACAATGGTCTAGAAAAGTGAAGCAGTTTGCCCAAAAGTTATGGGGAGAGACTTTTTGACTCTTTAGCATCTTCAGTCAAGTACTCTTTTGAGCACCTTGTCATTCAGTAACACATTTTTTTAGGTGCCATAATTCTCCTTTTATTTCCTCTAATCATTTTATAAATTGCATATTTAAATAAAAAATATCCATTTTCCCCCTCAATTTATAGATCCCCTAAAATGAATAGGTAGTTCTGGTGGAATATGACAGTGCTACCTAGGGCTAGGGCAGAAACTTGACCAAGGCTCTCAGCATAGACCTCCAACACTGAGCACTGACAAACAGATAGGGTGCTAGAATAAGCAAAATGGTGGCACCTGCCATGAATATGTTGATTTCTATTCTATTTTCAGAAGGCACTAGGATTTGAACATAGAAAATTTCTGCAGTCTTTTCAGAGCAAGTTGTACTCTTTGAGAGATCATTAAAAAAAATTTAAAAAAAAAAGAAAGAAAAAAGAATTCCTTGGAAATATAGACCTGCTGAGAAGAGGAGATTTCCAGACCTTCAAAACCTAGAATAAAACCAGACTGGGCTCAGTTGGCTTGGCTGAATTTATTTTCCTCCCATGGGACAAGCCCTGAAGGAAATGAAGAGTCCATGCAGAAAATTAGCACCAAATCAATCATTTAGCAAATTTGCAGCCAGTTTCTGAGTAAGAAATAAAATTACATTCTTATTTATTTAGCTAAATGCTAGGCCAACAGAGCCTCATTACTGAGACTGGTTATCTTGACCTTCCTTCTGAGGTTTCTAGATACACTATTCCTACAAAGAAAGAATGGATGTAAAAGAAAACCAAGAAAGAAAACAAAGCCTTTCCAAATGAGTTACTTTATTTGTTGCCAGTAATTCTTTATTTAGTTAATAGAACTTTCTTCCCTGCTTGGCTGCATAAAGAGGAATAGTTTCAGGTAAGTTCTGAAGAGAGAAAGCCCCATTCAAAGCTCTTCCTTATATAACTGAAACCTCAACTTGATGAATGAGTTGAGACCTCATCAAGTATATTAGGCCTCTTAGAAAGATCAAATGCTACCACAAAAGCATCAATTTTTATCACCCAGAAAAGCAGAGGTATATGGTAAAAACTTATTTAATAACAATAGAAAATAAAGGAAAACTTTTGCACTCTAGCATTAATGAATAAGTAAAGGAGAAAGTTCAGGAAAAATAAATGTTTTGTGAAGGCTAATGAACACCACTTGTTCTTTGAAAAGATTAATTTCTTCAAAGTTTATGAACATCACTGAGGCAAGATAAAAACAGGAAATACAATTGATCAGTATTTGTAATTTTGTTTTTTGTATACTCAGAAAATAAATTTTTAATAATTTTCAGAAACCTTCAACTTGTAATAATAAATCATATGTTTTTAAATCGGTAAAGAATTCATCAATATCTTTTCTTTCACAAGTAATAGTTTATATATTTATTTCTTCGTGGGTAAGAGAGAGAGAAAGACACAGAGACAGCACCCCTAAAAGGTTCTTGATGCTGCAATCCATCTCCAGTTCAGCTAGCCCCAGATCATGGGTATGCACATGCCCAACATACTCAAGGAAGTCTCTGGACACAAATCCAGAAACTTCTCATGTAGGTGGGCCTCACAGAGCATCAAGCTTTATCACTGTGCACCATCTTGCCCCCTTTTCTTCTATAACATTTAATAGAAAATATTTAGGAAGAAATAGGCTCTATCTAAGAATATTTTGGATCCTTTCTTTATAGAGATTTATAACCAGGGTTATAACCAGTTTCAAACACATTTCTTCATACCTGCAGCTGATATAAATTCGTTGAGCCTTTTACAAAGAAAACAGTTATTCCCACAACTCTGTAATACTATTGGATTTTTTCTGTTGGAGAACATTAAAGAAGATAGCTTAGAAAATAAGTAAGAAGTGATGTGGATTTGGAATTTCATGTTTTCACTAAGTGATCTCTCAAGGTCTGCCTTCAACAGAGACTAGGTCTCTTTCTCTCTCTCTCTCTCTCTTTTTTTTTTTTTCTTTTGTTTTTGTCATAAGGTTCATGTGCTTGCTGGAGAGGAGACAGAGAAATACAGACAGAAGGATAGTGAGAAATCACCCCTTGGGAGGGATTACCATGCCACAATCCTGTTTCTCCATTCTCCTCTCAGTATTTTGGGCATGCATACACACGTACCCCGAGTGATTTTCAAGTTGTAGGATCTGGTGCTCGAACCACATTGGGCCAAGTGGGAGTCCAGCACCTTACCTACCATATCACTTGCTGACCCCAGGTCTCCATTTTATAATTAACCAGACTATCTAACAACCCTGGCAGCTATGACTTAAACTCACTGTCCACGTTAAATCCTAAATCACCTCCATCCCCGAAAGAACTGTTCTCTCAATCATCAGGATTTGTGATTAAATTACTTCATGTTCATTGCAAAGAAAGTTGAGTTTTGCTCTTGTTATAGCTCAAGCTAATGATTCCCCTTCTCCAAACCACTAGAGAAAGTAAAGACAACTCTACTCCCAAGAAATGAAGACTCAATTACAGCATGTGTTACTGTATAATAAATTATGTAAAACATTAGAAATTAATGAAAGAGATAAATACAACCTAAAGAATGATTTCTAAAAATGTTAACTGCCAGTTTAAACCCTTACTCTTAACATGACTCACAAAGACAAACTGTTTTGTTATATGTCAGATATCTACAAAATAAAATATATTTTCAAGGTCTTTGATTTCATTTTGATGTCGGAAGCATTTTTCAGTGTAGAAAATATTTGTTATTCCTTTTTTTATTTTAGAGAGGTTTTTTTGCTATAGGGCGCGTACGCTCGCCAGACAGAGAGAGACAGAGAGACAGAAAGTGAGAAATTACCCCCCAGGGGTGATTGTCACGCCATAATCCCTTCTCCTCCATTCTCCTCTCGGGATCTTGGGCACGCACGCACACGCACCTGGCGTGAGTTTTAAGCCACAGGGTCCAGGACGCGAACCGTGGTCGACTACGTGGGAGTCTAGCGGCATAGGCATTACGCTAACTGCTGGTTCCTTGTTATTCATTTTTCATCCCAAGAAATCTATCTTTACTGGATTTTAGACTTTTTATAAAACAATTTGTATTTAAGATCAGTTCTATTCTTTGTATTTAATGCATTAAGTTGTTGGAAAAATCATGAGTATTTTTCTATATAAAAATGCATCATGACTTTTCTGACAACTCAATAATATTCTCAATCTGCAATATAGTTACAAATATGTATCTTTAATCTACCATTGTATGAAAGATCGGATATATGAAAGTCTTTCCATTAACACTCAGCACAACTGTTAAACAAGAAAAAGATGGACTCTTTGTTGTACTTATGTGAGATTCATATAATTGAATTTCACAGTGATAAATCTACCTTTTCTGTGAACACAGAGCAAATTTTCATTATGCTTTATTCACATTTCTTTTTAAAGAAAAGACACAAACTATGTCCAGGCTGGTATTCCACCAAACACTTGAAGTTAACATTTGCATCTTAAGAAACAAAACTTAGACTAAAAACTCTCTTTTGATCAATGCTCATCCTCATACCTCTCATCTTAAGGTTTCTCTCTCGTTTGTAAGAATGTGAAGAGGGATGTCATTCTATTCACCAGGACATAGCAGTGACTTAGGCATTCCATACAGCCAGCAACGCCTTTACAGAAAAAACATGATCCATTTGCATTGATCACAACTCTAAAATAAGGTGGCATGAATATTCTCTTACAGAGAGTGTATTTTTTCCCTCTCAAAGTAATAGATGGAAAGTCCTTAAATACTTTTGAGCTATTTTCTTTAGATAGAGGGAGGCAGAAGGAGAAACAGACTGACTATGACAAAGAAAAGCATCTGTGAGTAAATATTAGAAAGCAAAATTGGTGTTAGAGCACTGCCCTTCATATCTCAGCGGTATTATCCTCACAAGATCATGCACATTTGGTTTGGGTGGAGTGGTAATGAATTTGTACAGCCAGTCTCTACCCCTCCACTCCCTGGGAGGCTCAGTGTACCAATATAGAAATCTGTTGGTGGAGAAGGGAAAATTTAGTTAGTGTGGCCATGCATCTCCATCCAAAATAAAGTGGTTTGAAGATGTCGGATGTGAGATGATTGAGCTACAGTGAAAATACTATTCAAATCTGAAAGAAAAAAAAAATCATTTGGAAGAAATATAAAGGTAACTGTTCAGGAAAATATTCCCATTGGTCATAGGTATATTTGTGTAGCTAAAAATATGGTTATTCTTGGAAGTGGCTACAGAGGAGATAAATTAAATTAAAGAAGAACCCCTAAATAGCAAATCTCCACCAACCGATTAGGTTTTCCTCATCTCCATGAATAAGCCAAGGGTCTTCTTTAAAACAGTGACAAGAGCTAGAAAGAAAAAAAAGAGGGAGGGAATACTGGAGGCATTCAGGCAGGCTGACAGTAAGAAGTAGGATTAAAAAAAAGATTACAATAAATTATCCACATAACCTGGACCAAGAACATTAGTCCCATAATGTGAAGATGTCCTAGAGAAAGAGAACTTCAGAGCTGGACAAATGCAAGACTATACATTTCGAGAAGGTGCATTCGAGAAGGAGCTGTGTTCCCAGTTTGCAGTGCGTATGCTTAGCTTAACAGTATGTTTGTGTTGGTGCTTCAGCAGCAGATGCAAGCCAAGGATTTGGGAACAGAGTTTATTTTGGAAGTGACCCCAGAAAGTACAGTGAAGGCTTGGGAAGTAAGATAAAGGAGAGAAGACAGTCAAACAAGAATATGTTAATTAGCCATCATCATTTTGGACAATATGGGAATGCATTTAAGTCCATTGAGTCCTGTGAAGGACACACATCAGGATGTTGCCCAACAAGCCTGGAAACTAGTATATGTATTTTTTTTAAAGAATTGTTTTATTTAACTTTTATTTATTTATTTTAATTTGATCAGAGAGAGACAGAGAGAGAGAGAGAGAGAGGGAAAGTGAGAAAGCAAGCTGCCAGGTTTGGGACTTGAACCATGGTCAGCCATGTGGGAGTCCAGTACCTTTATCCACCATGCCAACTGCTGGCCCAAAAACTAGTATATTTATCTATTCACTTCCATCCACATTCATCCCCGGGTAAGAGTCATTTCTGGGGTGAGAACTCCCTGCAGGTCCACAGCCAAAAAATATTCTCAAGGTGATATGGAAACTTTGCAGTTAACTGCATGAGATCAGCCAATAGGATATGAGTGAATTAATAATGTCTGTTCCAATGCTGAAGGAGTGATTATAAGCAAAATGTATCCTGATTTTTTTTAATCTTCATGTATTCTTTGGGATCCACAGTTGAAAGAAATTTATCTGGTAGGTTTTTAGATTCATAGCTATACGATTCTCTGTAACAATGACGAATATTACTATGATAAGTTCTAAGTAGTAACTACATGTCAAGTACAACACCAGCTGTTACGTAACTTGTTTTCCCTATTTTATGTCCAAACTAACATATTGTATTCTCTATTTCCTAGAGATGCCAAAAAGTCAACTAATCTGCTCAGTTTTATAAAACAAAGCAAAAGGAAATTTGAATCTAAATACATTTTGTGAGAAAGTCTAAGTCCTTACCAAATCCTATGGTGTTAGAAAATCTATCTAATTTGGAGTTTACATAAAAATAGTGCAAATAGGGGCCAGATGGTGGTACAGCTGGAAAACTCAATGTTCTGTGAGGCTGATTCTCGTGGGATGGTTCTGGGTTCACATCAAGAGGCCTCCCTTAATACATTTGGCATGGACATGCCCGTGATCCTGGACTGGCTGTGACTGTGGGTGGAACATGGTGTCAAGATATCTGTGTCTCTGTCTCTCTGTCTGACTTATGGATGAAATAAATAACCTTAGAGAGAAAACGAGTAGTTCAACTGACAGAATAAATTTGAGTTAATCCCCATCCATCCAAGTCATCTTGTGTAGTATTATTTTAGAAATGTTATTAAAAACACAATAATCCACATATGAAGTTATAATGGAAAAGAAGGATGGTCTAATGGTACCACTTGCCTTCCTAGTGAAGAATATAAGTTGAACAGTTAAGTTTAATCATCATTTGTATAATCTTCCATACTGAAGGTAACTATGTATAAAATACATAGCAGTTAAAAGACAAGTCGATGGAAAAACAGCTTCCTCCTCCTCAGCTAGTCAGTATTTGTCAGATGTAAAAATTCTAAAAAATAAATAGCTTGTCTTCCGTGTTTTAAATTACATCTCCCACCAGCCTTCTTAGATATACACAATCACCTAATTGCCAACAAAATTCATATGCACAGCCACTGCCACTGAGGTGCACAAAAATCTACAAGGCCCCAGGGGGATCAGTACACACAGAAGCAGACAAAAGCAGACAATTAAGCCACCTGTGTTCCTTTTTGCTTAACTCCCCAAGGAGAAGGTGAAGTTCACTATTTTTCCCTTCAAATTTCAGCAGTCTGTATTTCAGGTAATATAGCAAAAACCTCTCCAAAAAAAAAAAAAAAAAGTAAAAATAAAATTAAAAAAAAAAGAAAATTAGGCAAGTTGTTTTTTCTGTGCTTCAACTTAGTGCTCACACGCAGGTGGATAATATTAACAATGCCTGCTCACTTCAAAGCTTTAGTGTGTTGATGAAAGTTAAATCTGCACATTGTAATGGATCACATGTACATAAAGAATTAATATAATTTTGCGGTGGCTGGCATGATTGCTTAAGTTTGCTGTGAACAGTAACAGTGAAATATATGTTGGAGTTTACTTACCTTTTTAAATTAAAATTATAAATAGTTATAAGAGTTAAAGAGAGAAGATTTCCTATCAAATTTACTACAGATAACTGAAGGAGTTTGAAGTAAATAGATAATTAATCTATAAGCACCTAAATTATTATTAGATGTAAATACGTGTTTACTGGAGGCACTAAAACTATTTTAAGATGAAATATTTTTTGATTTTCAGATTTATTTTCTTTGCATTTCTTTTCTTTTACTTTAGCTATGCCTGAGTTAACTATATTCTATAACCTATAAAATTGATAATGCATTGTATCTTCAGAAACACAGAGGTATAAAGCTCTTGACAATTCAAACTCCTGAAGAGATTTGTTGTCTACTTTGATAAAGAATAACTAGTAACATCTAAATAAGCTCTTTGTAAAATATGCCCTTTTGTGTGTGCTTCCCTTTGAAAACTAAATGAAAAAGTCTTCTAAAATCCCTTACTACTGATCCATCAAAACACATTATACATGACCTCTACGACCTCAACTTTCAATGAGCAAAATCACTTTGAAAGTTATAAGATTGTGTCCATTCAACAAGATTAGGTGGATTAATACACAGATATTCAAAATGTTCATGGAAAATGTGTATTATGAAAAAATATGAATGAATTGTTCATTTGTTTTGCAACAAAATAAACTCACACTTTAATTAATTGCATCTTTCCATAAGCTTATCATCTGGAGCTGTCAGCTCTCTGATCTCAACTTTCAACAAGGAAAATCACCTTGAAAGTTATAAAATTGTGTCCATTCAACAAGATTAGGAAAGAGAGAGCTAGAGACTGTGCTACTGGGAAACTGGGGAAGGCCTCATTTCCCTAACCCCTCTTATCAACATCCATTTTTGCACTTTAGTCCCCTTCTGGGTTTCTTCTTTCTGGAAGGATATTGCTTCATGATTGCTTTCTTGTCTCAGATCTCTCTCCTCAGGCATTCTCTGACATGTGTAGGAAACATAACTCCTCCCCAGGAATGGTCCCTTCTGGCAGATTCCAGCTTCCTAAGCTATCAGTGAGAAGGTTGAGTGAGTTGAGTCCTAAATTATCATCTTCAAATACAACAGTGCAATTCAAAGGGAAATGAAATAAGACCATTTCAGTCCAAAGGATAACATGCATAGCTTTCTCCTCACACTGATGAACAGAAGCAGATACTGTATACTCAGTGGTGCTTACATTGTGGAAAACAGGCATTGAATAAATTACAGTCTCATTAATGAGTACAAGAGAGCTTAGTAGAGGAATCTAATATAATTAATGAAAGCATGGAGGGCTCCCTTAAAAAAGTATTAGATGATGGGGCCAGCAGGTTGTGAAGTGGTTAAAGCTCTGGACTCTCACATGCCTGACTGCAGTTCGAGTTCCAGGCCTGGTGGGTTGAAAATTATGTTGGTTAACTGTGCATGCATGCCCAAAATCCCAAGAGGAGAATGAAGGAAAAGGAATTGCGGCATGGTCCTCCTCTTTGGGAAAGAGAGGGCCTTACTTTCCTTCTCACTGTCTCTGTCTGTCTCTCTAGCAAGCACATGAACCCGTAGCAAAAACCTTAAAAAAATGTATTAGATGAACCAAAAATTGGAAAATATGGAAGAATCTTAATCAGGTGAAGAAGAGGCATGGTTAGAGGCACTCAGGCACCAAAATAACATATGCAAATGCCCATGGTAAGAGAAAGAATAGCAAGTATGAGAAAGTTAAAAACTAGTGGAAGAGGTTGGGTGAAATGAAGCCTGAGAGATAGGTAGGGAGTAAGACTATGCAAAGAGGTATGGTTTGTCCTTGTTAAAGAGTTCTAAGCCCTGGGCAAGGAGAATTCATCTAATGGTTTCAAGCAAAGAAAGGACAGAATGTAATTTGCTAGAACGTGAAGGACAGACTGGATGAGAGGTAACCACATCATTGCAAGTGGAAGAGAGGCCAGTAGTTTAAACCAGAGGCATAGTGGTACATTTAGACAAACTTGAGAGTGGTAAAATCACCTTGGCCTGATGTTGCATTGGGTATTGGGCTTGAAGACATGGAAGGGTCAACAACAATCCTCAGTATCTGAACTACACAATCATGAAGATGGTGGTGTAGTCAAGAGAGAAAAATGATGCCTGGAGAAGTAGCAGAGATGGGGAAAATAGAGTACGATCACGAGTTTGGTATTTGACATGCTAAATATGAGATGCCTGTGAGGGTGTTCCTACTTCCAGAATATAAATCTGATTGCAAAGGTCTTATCTTCCAGGAGATGCTTAGAAAAAACAAAGCCTGTTTTCAGTTGTATTCTGGTTGAGATTCTAAATACAGTCAAAGCAACCCATAGAGAGGGATGTCAAGTAGATTTGTTATATTTTCTCTTCTTCAATGGATTTCAGGTCATTGTTCTTAAGCCCACAACTATTTTTTTCCCCTTGATTCCCATGTTAGGTCATTTTATCCTTATAAGAATATATTCCAGGAAACCCAAATGAAGTGCGTCCATTTAAAGAGTAGTTCAAAAGGGCCTCAAAGAGAGGTGACACATTTTGGATAAGTCTCCAAAGAAGATAAATGTTAACAAAGACTTCCATGCACTGTAGCATTTAGTAGTAAAAGGGGACACTTGAATAATAAAGGCACTTTATAAAAAAAAAACATTGATTTCTAAGGTCATTATGTATTATCAGAATGGTTTTGAATAGTGATTTAGAACAAGAAAAGTATCTTCAAAGTGTGATGTATTAGATGTTGCTCTATATATAACAAAAGAATTACAAATTACTGTCTTCCTTATGAATTTGATTTCCTAAACTCCAGATGATTTTCAAAATTTTAAAATTTAGGGTTAGGATTAGTAATATATTTCAAGATAATGTGTGTGTGTGTGTGTGTGTGTGTGTGTGTGTGTGTGTGTGTATGTATATATTTATATGTGTGTGTGTGTGTGTGTGTGTGTATTATAATTTGAGCACATGGAAGGGAATAGTATTCAGCTTTTTTTTTTAATAGAGGTTTGGACTTAGGGCATGTCCACTCATCTGAGAGAGGGACAGAGACAGTGAGAGGTAAAGTGAGAAATCACCACCTGGTGGGGACAGCCATCCTGCAATCCCTTCTCTATTCTCCTCCTGGGATCTTGGGCATGTATGCACATGTGCCATGAGTTGCAAGCCACTAGGTCCTAGACTCAAACCATGGTCTACTGTGTGGGAATCCAGCAATGTAAGCACTATACCATCTGCTGATCCCAATATCCAGCTTTTTAAAATGATAATTATAAAGAATTTTAGAGAGCAAGGTACAATTTGTATGATATATTAGAAGTAAAAGTAGCATTAAAAACTTTATACAGGGCCAGCCTGTGGTATGGTGGTTAAGGCAGCTGGATTCTAACTGGCTGATGTGTGTTTCAAGTCCTAGACCCGGCAGTTTGGAAAATATGCTGGATATGTGTGTATGTGTGCCCAAAATCCCAAAAGAAAGGAGAAATGCAGGAGAAGGAACTTGCAACATGATCATTCCCCATGGGAAATGGGGAGTGTTTTCTCACATTCTCTCTCTGTCTCTCTCTTTCTGACAAGCACATGCATCCACTGGCAAAAATTTAAAAAAAAAAAAAAGAAAAAAAGCAACTTTGCACGTATGATGTCAATTCTGTGCACTTAGGAATATATAAAGACTGCAAGGAAATATAGCATAATATTAGCAGAGTTTATTTCTGCATGGTGGGATAACAGATGATATTTTTCTCAGATAAAAGAAGCTTCTGAACATGAAAATACTGTGTACTCATAAAAAGATTTAAACAACTTAGAAAAGTACAATGAAAAATTAACCCTGAATCCTACCAGCCAGAAGAAACCACTGAAAACAAGGTATAGAACATTTTTCTAGATCCATGATGTTTTAATAAAACATTTGGTGATGATGGAGGTATTCCATAGCTGCAGTGGCCAATATGGTAGCCACTAGCCTTACGTGGGTATTAAATGCTTGGAATTTGGCTAGTGCAACTAAGTAAGTGAACTTTCATTTAATCTAAATTAACTTATATTCAAATAATCCCATGGGGCCATGACTGCCAAGTTGTACAGTACAGTTCCAGATATCTTTTTATATAGACAGGCACACATGTCTTATTTATACAACTTTACATAAATAAGATGAAAATTCCCATTCTTTTTAAAAAATTTTTTGAGAGATTTTTGCTATAGAGCATGTGCACTTGCTGGAGAGAGAGAGACAGAAAGTGAGAAATCACCCCACAGGAGGGGAAGGTCACACCTCAATATCTTCTCCTCCATTCTCCTCTTGGGATTTTGGCCATGCATGCACATGTGCTTGCTTTGATTTTCAAGCTACCGGGTCCAGGACTCGAACCTCAGTCATCCAGGTGGGAATCTAGCAACTTAAGCAGTATGCCACTTGCTGGCCCCCTAACTTCACATTCTTATTTGTAACTTGCTCACTTATCAATATATTGATGGAATGTTTATAAATGCAGGCATATATTGTCCTTTCAATTGTCCCTTGTAATGTTAAGATAAGGAAGGTCTTTCTACATATGGCAATGCATCAGAAAAATGATAATAAATGATAGCGATAGATTTGAATATGAAAAATTACTCTGGAGTATTATATTATATGAACATAGTATAATTTATTTAACACATCTTTCATTATTGGACAGGTTTTGATCCTTTTAATAGCAATATTTCAGTGAACATCTTTGTGTCTGTGTGTGTTTGTGGATATAAAATCATGTACGTGACTGATGATCTACTTTGGATAGATTCCCAATGTGGAACAGCACGGTCAAAGAGAAGCAAGTATTAATATGTCAGCTTACAATCCATATGACCTGATTTTCTCTAATAATCTTTGAGGTCTTGAACATAAAATATTGATAATATTTTCATCTTCAATCTTTTCAAAGTAAAATAATATCTTGTTATTTGTTTTATTTGTGTTATAAAATTTACTAGCGATGGCAAGCAGCTTTTCTCATTTCTTAGCCATTTTCATTGTAGACACTATTTGTTCAGGCTGTTATCCCCCATTTCTGGTAGACTATTCTTCTTTTTCATAATGATTGATAAGTACATTTTGTGTTATTTAGCCACTGTATAGTATATACGTAGTCCTGTTTTGATCTTTTCCTAAATGCTTGTTATGATTTATTTTTTCCCTATTGAAGTTTAAACTTATTTGATATTCAAGTTTATCACTCTCATTTATTACAGTTTTTTCTGATGCATTGCCATATGTAGAAAAGACCTTCTTTATCTTGACATTCCAAAAAATTTCAATGTATAAGAATTAATTTTTTTCCATCCTTTTATGTCCTTTGCGAATATCTACAGACCGTGCACTGAGTACATTACTGTAATATCAAGAGTAATATAAAAAGGAAAGGATGTTTCTAAAAAAGAATCAAGTTTCCTTTTAAATGGAATTTGTGCCACTAGTTCTTTTCAGTCCATAATGATTTTTA
Organism: Tupaia belangeri chinensis; assembly: GCF_000334495.1. Classification (NCBI taxonomy): domain Eukaryota; kingdom Metazoa; phylum Chordata; class Mammalia; order Scandentia; family Tupaiidae; genus Tupaia; species Tupaia belangeri. The sequence goes on from NW_006159795.1 coordinate 3,377,992, forward strand.
AATGCTAGGCTTTGCAGAGGAATCTTATGATACTGGCTGAAAGTTATATACCAGCATGGAAGGGAGGTAGCTCCCAGCTCATGCTTTGAATTTCCTGAGGCTATTACAATAATCACAGGTGTGCTTCATTGGGCACAGCTAATGGCTCCGAAGTTCAGTACCCAGTGTTGTCTACTGTTGAATGCATCACTCCCAGAAGACCTTGAAGCAGCCTGCAACTGTCATGCTCTAATACCTGACTGCTTGAGTAAAAATGCCCTAATTAATGGTAGTCATTGGTATCACTTTACATGATTGCTATTTTGGTCGAGTGTGTGACAGTCAGCTCCTCAACGCACAGAGGAAGCTACAAATTCAGAATAGCACTGGACAGTAATAGATACTTCCTGAAGAGCCTTTAAATATCTTTTCTTTTCTTTCAGAAAACTAAAGAAACATATTTAGACACTTAAGGTATGCAGTAGAACCAATATCCACAATTCCAAGTCCTATTTTTTTTTTTTCAAGTTTTTTTGGCTTGACTCATGAGCACACATACACAATCTTGGCATGTACAGGGAGGTTCCAGGATACAATCCAAGACCTTCCCATGTGGGTTCAGCATCACAGAGGACTGTGTTACCACTGCACCACCATTTGGCCCCTTTATTTCTTTATGGTTGAAAAGAAAGCAAACAGATCAGCCTTGCACCCATACATCTCACATCCATATCTGCTTCTGATTCCTGTGTGTTAAATTAGCCCATGTCTGGGGGAACATTTTAATGTGGTTAATCAGAACCCATAATTCTTCTGGAAAAATCTTTAACATATGGTGTTTTTCTGCAGATTCTATCAGAAAATACCCTTTGTACAGAGGGAAGTATGGCTGTCTCTTTAATTAGGTGGGTAGTTCAATTTTGCATGATAAAGTTCTTCTAGGGATGGGGGTTTTAGGCCCTCCAGGGCACAGAGGAGGCTATAGGAAATTCAATAACTCAGTTAACTGTGGTCTATTCAGTAACTAGGGTAGAAGGCTTTGTGGCATTCTACAGATCTTGGAGGTTTAATGAATCCATGATAACCCAATGAACCTAAGGAACATAGGACATTTACTCCTTCTAGGTTATGTGAACCAGACAGTAATTGGGTATCCTGGTGAAACCTCTAGAATTCTACTAGGGTCATAGTTGGGTCATGGTAGAGAAGAAGACTTTAGTGTGTAGGCAAATAAAGTCATGGAAAGTTGAGACCTGAAATGCTATAGGGAGTTGGGTTGAGGCTGGAACCGGCTATTACTTAAATAATACTGTTCTGCCCATCAAGCCCATCTAATAAATGGTAAAGATGAGAACCTGAGAACCACCTTCCTTTAAATTGCCTTTTGGATCTTTATATCATAGAATTCCAAGGAAACTCTGAGTGTTTTCTTAATACCTTGAGTATAAAGGGGTAAGTGCTTTTATAGTACAGAATAGAACCACCTGACTGTGAGAAAGTTTAAAAGAGTAAACATAAAGCTGGATGGTCTTCTAACAGAGAAAATTTGAGGTGACCACACTTCTCAAGAGTTTACAGATACATCAAGAGTGCGAAGGGAATATTCTCAAAATACCATGGGAAGCACTAGAAGAGTTTTTAAGAAGTCACTGAACATTTCCTGTCCTCTCAGTCATTAACACTCAATAACTGGGGACCAGTAGATGTCGTACGGTTACACTGCTGAATTCCCATGTGGCCAACTGTGGTGCAAGCCCCAGACCCAGTGGCTTAAAACTGATGCCAGGTGTGTGTATGTGCATGCCAAAGATCCCAAGATCCCAAGAGGAGAATGGAGGAGAAGGGACTGTGGTATGGCCATGCCCCCTGGGGATGCATGCACCGTATAGCAAAAATCTCTCCCTTCCCTCCCCACCCCCCAAAAAAAACCCCCAATAAGCTGTATTTGGCCAATAAAAATCTCTTCTAGTCAGTATTACTACATCTTCTAATTCCAGCCTTCATGAAAAAGTTGTTTTTACAAGTTCAAGAAGTCGAAAACATCTGGAAGTCATGTTTTCAGGGATTAAGGAACTTCTTAATAAAAATGTGCCCGTGATCTGGGTCTGGTTGAGGCTGGAAGTGGATCTGAATGCCAACACTCTGTCAGGGGGTGCTCTCTCTCTCTCTCTCTCTCACTCATGGAAGGAATAAATAAACCAAAAAGAACAAAATGTTGGACAAACATAGTACTTTCAAATCATTAAAATTTTGTTTTGGCAGGGACTAAAGAGATGGGTATGTAACTTCCTCTTAGCTCAGAAAGTCCTAAGCATACCGGGTCAGTTTTCTAGGGTACACATAAAAGGATTCAGGTGTCTATATTTACAAATCTCAAAACATTTGAGGAGCTAACAGCACTAAATTACACATCACTGTTGGAGAACTGATCATTGTTGCAGTATTCGGGGTCATTCGAATATTACAAATTGCAATTAAAATAGAGCTTTGTTTGGAATTCAAATAATTACCTTTACTGTTTTTAATTTTTATCCTCCATCATTCATGTATTTGCTCAGAAAATATTGGAGTTGCTACACTGTGCATATGGCTATGCCAGCTGACGCAAATTTGTTTTTTCTGTAAAATGCATTTATGAAAGCCATTAGTGTGGTAGGCAAGAAACCACTTTATAAATCAAAGTATCATTATCTTCATGTCAGGAAATATTTTATTTGGATATTTAGGAAATGTCACATGATCATGTCAAGCTACCCAATTTAGGTAAGCAATGGGACATCACATGACAAAGTGTTTCTGGAGCTGAAACAAGCTTGCCCTATGGGCATACCCTTTCCCTGTAAGCCAGAGTGGATGACTAGCTCATTTTAAAGTCCTTCTACTACCTTGAGTAAAGAGAGCAATTTTGTTTATCAAATAGTGGTAGAGCTTCAAATCTTTACTGAATCCCAAAGCTCATTCTCAAAGAGATTTTTAATTTGCATGTGATCTTACATCCCAGGCTATGTGAAAATGGAAACGTTTGAGTTAGGCATATGAGTTAAGCTTTGTGCTCTATTTTAAGCACATACAAAGGGTCTTCAAAAAGTTCATGAGATCAGAATCACTTATAGGGCTTATTCAAATACCCGTTGCTGGCCCGATCTCAGAGGTGTTGATTCAGTGAGGTAGGGCCAACAATTTGTATCTCTAACAAGTTCCCAGAAAGTGCTGATATTCCTGGTCTAGGGATCACACTTACAGAACTACTGATCTGTGACTGTAGACACAGCTGAATTGTAAGCAATGACCCTCTTTGTAGAAGGAGCAGTGGTTCATTAGGAGCCAGCTGGTAGTGCTAAAACCCCCAGCTAGGATTTCCCGGAGGTTGTTTGAGTTGTATCTTGAAGTCCCACTTCAGGGAAAGTGCAAATGTTAACCTGATTTTGGATTGGAGCCATTTTGGCAACCTTAAACACTGGGCTTAGCCATAGATTTAGAGGGATGTATACAAAGGGCACTTGATTCCTGAAATGGATTCTTAATGACGGAGTCTATTCATACTGAGTTAACATCAATGAGAGAATAACAGAAAAGAACAAATTGTTTTATTTAAGAGAGATTTTTGCTATAAGGCGCATGTACTTGCTGGAGAGACAGACAAAAAGTGAGAAATCACCCCCAGGGATGAAGGCCATGCCGCAATCCCTTCTCCTCCATTCTCCTCTTAGGATTTTGAGCACGCGCACACACAAACACACACACACACACACACACACACACACATCCAGTGTGGGTTTTAAGCTGCCAGGTCTGGCATTCAAACTGCAGTTGACTACATGAGAGTCCAGTGACCTAACAATTACACCATCTGTAGGTCCCAGAAAAGAACAAATTGTAACAATAAAAACACTGCGGCACGTTTGTTTAAATAACAAGTATGCCAACATGTTAAACTTCAAGAGAAAATAAAATTTAATTTTAGTATAACATTTGTCCTATTTATTATAGATAATATATTTTATTTCTTTTGTATAGTTCCAAAATCCTTAGTATAGTGCCAATGTAATACTTTAACAAGTTTTATATATCTGAGGCCTTCATTTATTTATTTATTTATTTTTGTTGCCAGACAGTGAGTATACTCATAGAAGAAGACAGAAAGGGGGAGAGAAAGAATACTCTTCAATGGGGTAAAGTCATGCTGCAATCCCTTCTCCATCCTGTCCGAATTTCTCTATCCTGTCAGAATTTTAGGCTTGCACGCACACCTGCCTAGCATGTTTTGCAAGTTCCTCAGGCAGGATTCAAACCACAGTTGGCCATGTGGGATCTGATTCTCTTAAAACCTAGAGTAAGGAAGCTGGCCACATCTGGGGCTTTTGAAAGTAAAGTAGGTTGAGGCCAGAAACAAAACAAACCTACTGGACTGGCCTAGTAGACAAGTTGTGAAGAAAACTGGATTCCACATGGCCGACAACATTTTGAGTCCTGGCTGATGGCTTGAAAAATATGCTGGTGCTGTTTGCATGCATGCTGAAAATCAGACAGGATGGAGAAATGGAAAAGGAACTGGCGCAAGGCAACAATCTATGGGGAGATGCTTTTTCCCTCTTCCTCTTTCTATTTCTCTCTGGCTAGTGCAAGTGGCCTCCAGCAATTAAAAACCAAGCCAACAAAAAAACTCCAAATGCTGGATACTGGGTCCCTGACAGAAGTGTGTGCACTTTCCTTGCCTCTGGATCTCAGCTCTCTACCAGGCATGCATTTAGGAAAAGTCTTAACTTTGCTTCCAGTTTCTTGAACTCTCATAAGCCATAGAAATTAAACTCCTCTTTAAAAGAAGGGCCTACACATTTGACATGACTATAATTAAAGCAGTTTAACTTGCAGCACTCAGGTTTTCCAAATCATCGAGAACAATAGCTCAAGAAGAGAACAATTAAGCACAATTTCAAACACTTTTTTAAAACACTCACTCTGCTTGCCCTTTAAGCAACGGGAGCATTTCTGTTAATATTCTTTGACCTGAATGCATTCCTTTATTAGAATTCTGAAGATTTTGATTGGGTTTCAGCTAGAATCCATAACCCCTGGTTAATCATCATGTATTACACAGTTTGTGGATAAAATACATTTGGACAGGGATAGATAAGTCTATTCTGTTCATTCACCATTGACATTCAGGGTTTAATTCAATTTTCAAAAGTGATGATATCCCTGGCATTTTCAGCAAGCCCATTTTAATTAATATCTCTACATCTCTTTAAATACCATTTTGTATTTTATACACCTGCTTTAAATTATGGCAGTTTTAAAGTCTGTTATAAGAGCTTCTATTCTGAGAATACCAAGAGCAGCCTTGCCTTTCTTTGTTTAATTGAATAACACACACACAAAAATAAATCCAACAAGGGACCAGCAGTTATTGTAATGGCTATGTCGCTGGACTCCCATGTAGTTGACCGCGGTTTGAGTCCCGGGCCCGGCAGCTTCAACTCACACTGGACACATGTGCATGCGTGCCCAAGATCCTGAGAGGAAAATGGAGTAGATGGGACTGAGGCATGGCCATCCCCTTGGGGAGTGATTTCTTGCTTTCTGTCTCTGTCTCTCTCTGTCTTTCTGGCGAGTGCACACGCCCTAAAGCAAAAAAATCCTCTCCTAAAAAAGAAAAAAACAAATAAAAATAAAGTTGGTGTCAAATACTCTCCTTTACTTAGAGCATCCTTACAAGTATTGGAAAATTATACTTTGTCTCATATGATCGGTTTCTCAAAGGGCTTTAATTCTTATCTGCGGCTAATAAAGGTGCCCCATACAAAATGTGTTCAGTGATATTAGATGAATAACAGGTATCCTAAAACCTGGAAGTCATACAGATCTAGGGGATAAAGCTGCAATGGTAGGACATCAGATGGCATGGAGGTTAAGGCAAGTGGATCCCATATGGCTGACTGCATTGTTTGAGCCCTGGATCTGGCAGCTTGAAAGTCCCACCAGGTACATGTGTGAGCATGCCAAGGAATCTGAGAGGAAAATGGAGAAGGGATTGCAGTGTAGCCAGCCACCCAGGGGGTGCTTTCTCACTCCACTCCTCCCCCATGTCATCTCTCTCTGGTGAGTACACACACACCCTATGGCAAACATCTAAAAAATGAAAAAAAGAATTGCAATGGTATTAGAGGTGGTAGTGCCAGGCAGGGGTAGGAAGAGAGGATTGATAGATCAACTATGGAAGCAAATAGCCACCATGCTTCCAGAACAAGACTTGTCTCAGAACAAGGGGAGATCACGCTAATTGACACCAGCAGGTTCAGGTGAATTTTACATTTCAAACTTGGCTTTCCATCAATGTCTAAAAGCTTCCCAATAAACAGAATCCCTTCATTTTACTCAGGTACAGAGAGAACTTGCTCAGAGGACTTCCAGTTTAGCATGAAGAACCTGTGTGAGTCCTGTCTCTGCCATGTACTAGCTATAAGTGTGGGCAGTTGCTTGAATTTCCGTTTCCTCCTCCACCCCAGGGGCTGGACAGCACTCATCTCAGAGACTTACTGCTTAGGACAGGGAGTAATGCATGTAGGAAGTGCTCAGTAAAGGTTAGCTTTTAACAGTGCTGTCATTACCACTACTGCTTTAAAATCTGTGCTAAATATTTTCACATCACGCAGCACAATTCTGGGAAAGGAATTACAGACCAACTCAGTTTTCTCTTCTATCATTTGGTATGTTTAGGTTACTTTTAGCCTCATGAAAGCTTTATTTATTTATTTCATGAAAAAGAAAGAGGAAGAGAGGGAGAAATAGAGGGAAAGACAAAGAGACTGAAAAGAAAGAGATAGGTGAGAGAGATGATAGGGGAGAGAGAGAAAGAGGCACCCCTAATAGTCCTGCCACACCACAGTCCACCCCCCCAGCCTCAGCCAACCAGCATCGCAAGCAGACCAGGTAAAAGAGAACTCAGAATGTGAACCTAGGACCCTCTCCTCTGGGTCCAGCATTGCAAAACATTGTCTTACAACCATGTCTCTGGCTGGCCCTCTCTGTATTTCCTACAGGCATATTAATTGCCTTTTAAAAAGGCATCCAAGGGGTATCTACTGGGACCAGCAGTTAGCATAATGGTTATGTCACTGGACTCCTATGTAGTCAACCATGGTTTGAGTCCCAGACCTGGTGGCTTAAACTCACGCCAGGTGTGTGTGTGTGTGTGCGTGCCCAAGATCCTGAGAGGAGAATGGAGGAGAAGGGATTGCAGCATGGCCATTCCCTCTGGGGGATGATTTCTCGCTTTCTATCTCTCTGTCTCTCTCTGTCTCTCTGGTGAGCACACGCGCCCAATAAGGAAAAAAACTCTCCAAAAAAGAAAAAAAAAGAGGTATATATTATGTAATGGATGCATATTCTTAAATGAAAATTCATAGACACATTTTCAAAAAAATTTAAGACCTACATTTGAAACAATGCAAAGGTTAATGTAATAATTTATTCCTACAAGAAATGCCTTTTAAAGCACCTAATTAAGGTAAGGAACTCTGTTTTCCAGAATGAATCACACATAGATTTAACATCTATCGGAGACATGATACACTTGGTGAACAGTTCTGTGTCAAAAAGAGGTAATTTATCCGTTGAGCTATCTGTTGTGCTATTTATAAAATTCGTTTAAAGCGCTGTGTTCATACTGATGCCGTTGTCTAAAGAGTGCTATTTTTTTGTTTCCTAAAAGACATACTAAGGGTTCCTGAAAATCAGTGTACAAAAAGGACATTACAAGGAGTGGAGAATCATTGGTGCCCTCAGAAATTTGCTCTTGCTCTCAGAAAATGTAGCAGGAGTTAAGTTGCTGCCCAGAGTGGACCAGCAGCACTGCATCAGCTGGGAACTCAGCAGGGACACAGAATCTCAGGCCCACCCCGACTTTCTCAACCAGGTTTCTGCATTCAGCAAGATCCCAGTCAACTTGTATGTGTGGAAATGTCTGAGAAGCCCTGATCCAAGATAATATACTATGTGGTAAAGCATCTCGGGAACACCAAGAACCAAAGTTAAAAATATAGATTCCTGGGACCAGTAGATGGTGTAACGGTAATGGTTATGTTGCTGAATTCCCACGTAGTGGATCATGGTTCGAGTCTCAGACCCAGTGGCTTAAACTCACGCCCGGCATATGTGTCTGTGTGTCCAAAATCCTAATAGGAGAATGGAGGAGAAAGGACTGTGGCATAGCCATATTCCTGGAGGGGGAGTGACTTCTCGCTTTCTGACTCTGTCTCTGGTGAGTGCATGTGCCCTATAGCAAAAATCTCTAAACAAATAATATAAATAAAATAAAGTTTTATTTTAGACAAGTTTGAAAAATACCAAATGGAGTGCATAAGGTCACATTCTGAAATTGTCAACCTCACAGCATGGGTGTGAGGATCAAAAAATACATGAAAGTTCCTCGTAAATGGTAAAAATATGTATGGACATTGAATGGTGATAGGATTTTCTTTTCCTTCAGTTAGTAGAATTGATTTTTTTTATTATTTTCTTTCAAGGGGAAATTAAGACCTTTATTGAGTATCTGTTTACTAATCTGTTTTCTTCTATGTGTCTATTGCTACATCTGAAAAATAATCAAGTTGTATCTTTATTTTCTCACAGTCATGCACCTAACTATATTAATAAAATCTGAACAGTATTCCTATTTTTTAATGTCTTTGATTACATATAATTCAGTAAGATAGAAATTTTTATTTTTATTTTTATAACTTTCCATTCTATAGTTCTATAGTTATACTTAACCATAAAGTGGCATTTTAACTTTGTTCAGGTGAAGATTTATTTCTAGGTCTAAAAATTGTATTGAACCTAATGTAGTAAGAGTTTAGTGATCTTAAATTTTTTCTAGAATATAGGATTTTTTTAGAGTTTGCCATAGGGCATGTACACTCACTGGAGAGAGACAGAGAGAGAGAGATAGGGAGAGAGAGAGAGGAAGAGAAAGAATTCATCCCCTTAGGGGGATGGCCATGCTGCAGTTCATTGGGGTTTGGAGCTCTCACATACATGTGCCCAGTAAGTTTTCTTCAAGCTGCTGGGTTTAGGACTCTAATTGCTCAGTTGTTCATGTAGAATCCAGACACCTTGGCCTCCATGCCTGGCCCGCCATAGGTATATATTTTTTAAAATTATATAGTAAGATTGTATGCAACCTGATTTTTAAAAAGCTCTTTAGATGATATATGGTGATTAAATGTAAATAATAAATAAATACATAGCTCCTTAGAAAAGAGAACCCTTATATACTGTTGGTATTATAAATTAGCCATTGGGGAATAGTATAGAGAGTCCTCAAAAAACTCCAAATAGAATTACCATATGACCCCACAATCCTACTTCTGGGTATCCAGAGATAGGAATTCAAATCCGTATGTCAAACCCATGTCTGCGTGCCCATGTGCATTGCAGGATTAGATACAATAGCCAAGACAACTTAAGTACCCATCAGTGGACTAATAGGTTTTTTAAAATTCAAATACTATCGAGCCTTCAAAAGCAATAAATTCTGGGGCCAGCAGTTGACACAATGGCTATATTGCTGGACTCCCATGTACTTGACCACGGTTCAAGTCCCAGACCCGGTGTGTGCATGCCCAAGATCCCAAGAGGAGAATGGAGGAGAAGGGATTGTGGTGTGGCCATCCCGCTGGGGGGTGATTTCTCGCTTTCTGTCTCTCTGTCTCTCTGTCTTTCTGGCGACCACACATGCCCTATAGCAAAAACCTCTCCAGATTAAAAAAAAAAAAGGCAAGAAATTTTTCTGTTATTTGCAAAAACATAGGTGAATGTTGAGAACATTATGCTAAGTCAACTAAGCCAGGCACAGAGACACAAATACTATGTAATTTTACATATGTGTGGAATCTACAAAAGGTAAACTCAAGAGAAGAGTAGAATAGTGACTACCAGAGACAGGTGGGAATGGAGGGTAGATAGGGAAAGGGGGAGACTTTAGTTAAAGATACAAAGTTTCATTTTGGTGGTATAAATTCAGGTGATCTGTTGCACAGTTGTGCATATAGTTAATGTATACTTCAAAATAGCTAAAAGGGAATTTTAAATGTTCTCGCCATAAAGAAATGATAAATATTTCAGGTGATGGGTGTTAATTAGCCTGATTTCATGACTCTGCAATGTATACATGTAACGAAAACATCACATGGTACTCCATAAATATATAGCTATTATTTGTCAATCAAAAGTAAAATAAATAATGAATAAGCAAGAGCTCCATGTATTGCTAGTGAATCTCACAGGTCTAATTGAGAAAAAAAGATAAGTAAATAAAAAATATCTTAGATATTTAAACTACGTAAAAAATTATCCTGGATGATCCTTGTGGGCCCAATGGTCAAGGGTCCTTAGAAATAAAAGAGGAAATTGGGAGAGAGATCCACACAGATGTCAGGATAAGAATTCAGTTAACTTTGTTCCTTTAGAGATGGAGAAAAGAGCCCAAGCGCCAAGGAACGCAGGCCATCTCCGTAAGCCGGAAAAGACAGAAGCAGCTCTCCCTCTGGGGCCTCTGCCGCCCCCCCCCCCCCCAGGACTTTGATCTTAGCCTCATAACATCCATGTTGAATATCCGACTTATAGGACTGGACAATAAAAAATGAGTGTTATTTTAAGCTACACAATTTGTAATAACTTGTCACAGCATGAACATAAATTGAACAAGAAAATACCAAAAAGCAAAGAAAAAGGCAACATGAAATTTATTCTCTACTAAAGTAATTAAATTTCCAAAAAAGAGCCCAAAATAGTCCAAAAATATATTTTATACTTTATACTTAAAGAGTGAGTTGAAAATAAAGTCAGATTAACTCAGAGGATACTACTTCAGGACTTGTGATAGTTACTTTGGACTAGAGTTCTCCTTGGTACTCTCTGGACAGAAAAAAAATTTTTTTTCAAAGATGCTTTAGACCAGCCTTTTGGCCGGAACTGCCATCTTCCAGTAATTAACTAAAATTACGAACACAAAGGGAGAGAGGAGAAGTACCCGATATATGTTCTCTAGGCCTTTTAGAAAATATGGAATTGTTCCTTTGGCAACATATATGCAAATCTACAAGAAAGGTGATACTATAGACATTAAGGGAATGGGTACTGTTCAAAAAAGAATGCCCCACAAATGTTACCATGGCAAAATTGGAAGAGTCTACAATGTTACCCAGCATGCTGTTGGCATTGTTGTGAA
>NW_006159795.1:3389379-3426695 GCF_000334495.1 Tupaia belangeri chinensis
TACACTTGGTGAGATCAAATGGAAAGGAGCCTGAGCTACTGGCACCTATTCCCTATGAATTCATGGCATGATGGGTGTTAAAAATAAACTAATCTGTGGTCTATAAACATGTTTGCCTTAACTGAGTGGAATTATGTTCCCTCCCCAAAGCTAATTTTTATTGAGCTCTAATTCATTTTGTAGTATCTTTATTCAAATTTAGTATTTTTTCACCTGAAAGATGTTAGGTGGTTTGGTTTATACAGCAAATAAAACTCAGTTGGTTAAAAAAAAAAGATGCTTCAGACCAGTAATCTCCAGGCTTCTACAGACACTCTTAAAGATTCTTTCTCAGATTTTCTTCTTTCCTCTGCTTTTATTATTTTAAAATACCATCAGTTTATGGGACCAACATATGGTATAATGGTTACATCACTGGACTCCCATGTAGTTGACTGCAGTTCAAGTCCCGGACCTAGTGACTTAAACTCATGCCGGCGCATGTGCGTGAGTCCCCAAGATCCAGAGAGAAGAATGGAGGAGAAGGGATTGCAGTGTGGCCATTCCCCCAGGGAGTGATTCTTTGCTTTCTATCTCTGTCTCTCTCTGTCTTTCCAAGTGATCACACACACCCTATAGCAAACATTTCTCTTAAAAACATCATCAGTTTATTAGGATTACAATGGATTGAATATTTATGTTCCCACCCAAAATCCATGTGTTTAAATCTTAATCTCCAAGGTGGTATGATAATAGTAAGAGGTGAGGCCTTTGGCAGCAGAGCCCTCATGAATGGGATTAATGTTTATAACAAAAGAAGCCCCAGGGGGACCCTCACTCTTCCACCATGTCAGGTTACAGGGAGAAGATTCCATTTCATCTGTAAGCCTGGAAGTAGGCTCTCATTAGACACTGAATGCCAGCACCTTGACTTTGGACTTCCCAGGCTCCAGAACTGTGATACATTTCTATTTTTTAAACCACCTAGTCTGTAATTTTTTAATAGCAGCCCAAATGAACTAAGATGGAACCATCTCCCATAAGATACTGAACATATCAAAGGTAGGGGTTGTCTCTTTTTTTAACTTAAAAAAGAAAAAAAGTATTGATTTTTTCCATGACACAGAGAGAAAGAGAGAGAGAGAGTCACCTGCAGCAGTGTTCTCATGCCATGATCCACCCCCAGCCTCAGCAAGCAGGACTCATAGACACACATGAATCACAATTCTATACACAATTTAAAAAATAATAATCAGGTAAGAAACAAAAACTAAGGCAATTTGCAAGTGCCATCAGTTGTATGGCTACTATGGTGACTTATTCCACAATCCCCTAAAATAATTTCGATGACTATTTCTTTCATCTTCCTACCTCCCTTGACGGCCTCTTCAAATCAGGTATGGTGTGAAAAGCTATGTTTTAAGTACACTTGAACTTCTCTATAATTTCCAGTGTAGAGCCTGGGATGAATACATACTCAGTAAGTATGCATTGAATCATATCTTACATAACTGTCAACTATCTTTTACAGTAACTGAAAGTAATGTCAACAGCAGAGAGACAGTTCTAACAGTCTGGTACAGACTTGGTTTCACAATTTTTTCATTGTAGTGGAGGTTAGGAGATATTAAGTAAAATCTTACACATTTAAAATCAGAAGTGGTTTCATTTTCCATTCTGTTTTATACTTGCACAATGTCCAGAAAAGTTTAATAATTAATCTATGACTGTCAAGCTAGGAAAAAATAGAACCCAGAACTACTGAGTTTATTTGCAACTTGTCTCTTGGGCTTTTTTTATACATAAATGTCAACATGAGCATATTCTGCATTAATATTCCACTAATTTAAAAATTTTATAATCTCAGGCAAAAGATGTCATAAATTAGAATAGAATAATGACAAACGTCCCCATGCAACCTTGTAAGGATGAATGTAAGTACTCTTGAAAATAGGAAAAAAGAAGGAGGAGGAGGAGAAAGCAGAAAAACAAAAACAAGACTCCTGATGCCTTCAATAAAGAATGGCTTTTGCTCACATTTATTTTTCTCTTTTCCTTTAACTCTTCAGAATGAAGGCCTCTTTTGGATGAGTTGATTTATATTCTTGTTAGAATACTTTTTGCTTGGGGCCATTATGATATTATTATGAAAGAAAGCAGAGTCCAACTGCCATACCACTCTAAGAGGGTCCCCAAGCAGGCTACATTAAGAACAGTGTTGTATATGACCTCCTAATTGTTTTAATTCCTGCTAAGTAACAATGACCCAACTCCATTAGTATAAGTCCTAGGAAAGTTCTCTGTTGGTACTGTTAAAAGCGAAGTTTATACTGTATCATTCCCCTTTTTGAGTTCTTACATGCCTTTTTTTTTAATATAATGATGAGTGTGTGTGCTTGCCAGAGAGAGACACAGAGACAGAGAGAGGGGGAGAAAGTATCCCCCAATGGGATGTGGTCATGCCACAATCCTTTCTCCAGTGTTTTGGGATTGGGGGCATATAAACATACATGTCCAGTATTTTTTCAAGTGTGGGATCTGGGACTTAAACCATGCAGTCTACCATTTGGGATCTGGCTGTTAAAGCACTAAGCAATAGGGTTGGCCAGCTTATATGATTTTTGTATTTGACAGTTCTGGCATTAGTCCTATAATATAACAAAGACAGCAGATAATTTTTATTCATAAAACTTGGCACAATTTTACAAAATTATTAACACTTCTGGTAGGTATAAATGCTTTAATCTATTAAAAGTTATTTTTAGGACTGAAAATTTAATAAAAATATAACTGTTACATAACTCACACCAAAATCTCATGCTCTACACTCTCAAACTAAAACTATCATCTGAGGCTAGGAATCTATGTCTCAAAGATTCTGTGGTATATTTACATGAGTACCCCAACTTTTGCTTCAGACTTTAAAATTTATAATTTCTTATTTACATTTGATTGTACATCTTTGCAGGGTACGATATGACTTTTCAAAGCTTGTATACACTGTTGATAATGAAATGAAGGATATTACCATATTCACTATCTTCAACAAGGAACATAACATTATGTTGTGTACCTTCAATTTTTATTCTACTAATTGTTTTGGTTTCACCCTGTTTTTACTCTGTTGTTGTATACCATTCCAGTACCATAATAAATTTGCCTTGTTTACATGCATTCTCATAAACATTCATAATTTTTTCCTGATTCCCTCCTCCACACACTCACTGACCCATCCTCCAAGCCTCATGCTGTCTCTGATATCTACTATTATCCTCTCTACTTCTAAGCTTTAGAGTTTCTCAGTTTTTGCCATAAAGACATTTGATATAAGTTAAATGGGGACATAGAGTGTTTTTCTTTCATAGACTGGCCTATTTCATGTAGTATTTTAACTTCTAGATCATTCACTTTGTATCAAACAATAGAATTTTGTTGTTCTTTGTGTGTGAGAAGTATTCCATTGTGTATATGTGACACATTTTAATCCAGTAGGCTTCACTGGTTGAGCACTTGAGTTGATTCCATGCATTAGCTGTTGTGAATAATGTGATATGTGACAAACATGGAGGTACAAATGTCTCTCTGACAGAGTGATTTATTGTCCTTTGTAGAAATACCCAAGAATAGGATTACAGCATCATATGATATATTTCTGTTTTTAAATTTTTAAGAAATCTCCATACTGTTTCCCACAATGGGTCTACTAATTTACATTTTTTTTTTTGGAGAGGTTTTTGCTATAGGGTGTGTGCGCTTGCCAGAGAGATGGAGAGGCAGAGAGTGATAAATCACCCCACAGGGAGGATGGCTATGCCACAATTCCTTCCCCATTCTCCTCTTGGGATCTTGAGCATGCACGCACATGTGCCTGGTGTGAATTTAAGCCACTGGATCTGGGACTCGAACCGTGGTCAACTACATGCGACATAACCATTATGCCAACTGCTGGTCCCACATTCTTACCAGCAGTGCATGAAGAGTCCCTTTTCTTACCTCACTAGCACCTGTTCTTTGTTTTATTGATCCTAGCCATTCTAACTGGAGTTAGATACCTCATTGTGGTTTTGATTTGCATTTCCCTTATGATAAGAGATTTGAACATTTTTTCATATTTTTAGTCATTTGTGTATCTTCCTTTAAGAGTTTTCTGCTTGGATCAAATGCCTTGAGTTAATCCAATAGTTACATATTTTGAAATTGAAGTTTAGGAGTCCAAACATGAAGGTGTGGAGGTGGTAAGGATAGTAGGGGGGTGATCACAGTAGTGTTTTCACAGTATACATTTATCAGAATCTTAAAGTTTCCTTAATCTAATGATATCAAAATGAATTTTTCAGAAAAAGGGAAAAGTAGACCTTTTGATTTGCAAATTCAATGTTCCATGGTTTTGCTTTTTTTCCTATTTGTGTGTGACTACTAAGGTCTATAGCACTAAGGTTTACATGGTTAGTCACTGACTATCAACTTCGTAAAGCTGTCCCAATGTAAGGGAGTGAAGTAATTAATGAGCAAATTTGGCCCTGACACTGAGTCAATAGCTGTTTTTAAATACAAATTTGTTTTTCTCAACTTATTATGTGGATAATAACTTTGTTAACATCACTAAACAACTTTGTTTCCTTGTGAAAAATGTCCCTGGAAAAAAGTCAAAAGCTAGAATTGGCAAAAAGATGCAGAAAAATGATAGTTCTTAGACTGAAAAAAGAAATTCCAAAAGAATGAGAGAAAATTTCAAAGTTGGAAGTGACTTAAGTCCATAACAGGAATAAGTCAACCATATACTCTCAGCAGGAAAAATGAAACGCTAATGTGGTATTTGAGGATGAGATACACCCTTGTGACATCAAAGGCATGTCAACTCTATGGCTCACAATGCTTTTCCAAAGTCAGATAATGGGACCAATACAGGTTGAACATCCCTAATCTGAAAACCCAAAATTCAAAATGCTCCAAAATACAAAACTTTTTGAACATAGACATGATGTCAGAAGTAGAAAATTCTATACCTGACCTCTTGTAATGGGTCACAGTCAAAATGTTGCAAGACAAAAATATTGTACAAGATCACCTTCAGGCTATGAGTATAGAGGTATATATGAAACAAATGAATTTTGTATTTCGACTTGGGTCCCATCCCAAAATGTCTCATGATGGACATGTAAATACTCTAATTTAAAACATTTTTTATCCCTTTTGCATAACAGCTATCAACCTGTGTAACAAAATGCTTTTGACTCAGTTTAACTGATGTCATTCATTAAGGTCTTACTTATCTACTCAAGTCTACATGCTTTCACTCTGCAAGCCATCTATTGTATCTGCAATACCGAGCTGGTGCTGAAGTGGATTGGAATCCAGTGTTGAATAAGACAGCATTCCTCCTCTCAAGGAGTTTTTATAATCTAGTTAGATAAAAATATAAGAACCACTGAGAGGTTTTTTTTTTTTTAACACATTGTCAAATTTGTGTAGAGAGGAAGCAACAAGCTCCATTAGAGAAGAGGTAGAAAGATTTCACAGAGATAGTGTCTAAATTTGAATGTAAAAAAAATAAATAGTATTTGGACACTTGGAGCTTGCAAAGAGCAGGGGTCCCTTCAAATTCAGCAAGCAGGAGAAACAATGCTAAAGAAGCATATTAGCAGGAGGACCCAGAGAAGAGGCACTTAACTACACTTGGGATTCTAGAATGTGACAACTTAGCTAAGACTTAAAAGAGAAAGCAAAAGCATATGAGTCAAAGAAGCTAAAAATGTGATCATTCTAAAAAAGAAGTAATATGATCAAAGACCAGGAGACATGAATATGATATACCAAGAACTAGAAGTTGTTCAGTATTGGAATAAAATGGTGTGTGAAGCACATTATGGGAGGAGAAGAAATTGCCATTCTTCTCAACCTGTATCATCTTGTATAATTCTACAAGAGGCTATCCTTGAAGGATAAGCCAAACCATGACATTTTCTGAGCTGTGTGCAATTAAAGGTCAGTGAACTCAGAACTGATAGTGGAGTCTGTCCCTGTCATAAGTCATAGCTCATGGGACAGCTAGTGAGGCACTGGCTCCAAGACATGCACAGTCTCACCTCTTCCAGGTAAGGGATTTCTGAAAAATCCTCGTACAGATGTAGAACATGCATCTAATATACACCTAGACCAGCAATGCTGACAGTCTTGGAATTATTTATTTATTTACTTTTTTTTTTGGAGAGGTTTTTTTCGCTATAGGGCGCATGCGCTCGCCAGACAGACAGAGAGAGACAGAGAGGCAGAAAGCGAGAAATCACCCTCCAGAGGGGATGGTCATGCCACAATCCCTTTTCCTCCATTCTCCTCTCGGGATCTTGGGCACGCACACACACACATCCGGCATGAGTTTTAAGCCACCGGGTCCGGGACATGAACCACGGTCGACTACGTGGGAGTCCAGCGACATAGCCATTACGCTAATTGCTGGTTCCCCAGTCTTGGAATTATTTTGCCCCCAGAAAATGAGCAGAAGCTTCAAGGATCACATTGAGAACCCAGCCACAGTCCAGGCAAGGGCACCCAGTGGCAGCAATGATAGGGTGAACACTCCTGAGTGTCAGTAGCAAACGGCTAATGGTTTCTTGGGATCATGGTGGACTAAAGAGATGCTAGAAATAGGAGGCAAGGGACTAGATGACTGCTGCTGCTCTTCAAGGAAATAATTCTTTACAAAAATATAAAAATCCAGGAAGATCTATGGTGGTAGGTCGAAATGGTGGGGAGGTAATTCAGGCAGCTTGCTGGGGGTACTAGATATTTTCTATTTCAATGTAGGTGGTGAAGTGGTGATTCCATGTATGTTTGTATAAGATTTACTGACTGTACCCTATATAAGTTATAACTTAGTAAGTAAAAATTTTTATTTAACTTTATTTATTTATTTTAATTTGACCAGAGAGGGACAGAACGAGAGAGCAAGTGAGAAAGCAAGCCGCCAGGTCCAGGACTTGAACTGCAGTTGACCATGTGGGAATCAAGCATGCTTAACCAACATGCACCTGCCGGCCCCAATAAGTAAAATTTAAGAAAGAAGAAATTATAGATGAAGTATTCACAAGTTCTTGTTTCAAATCATGTTGGATATGAATGATGTATTTACCACATATTTATAGAATTCCTACTTGGTGCAAGCCACCTTATCGGTTGTGGTCTCTTTATATTGTGGGTCTCATCAAATTTTGCCACTTGACCACATCCTTCCTCTACGAAGAGTTTTTAAAAACTTTGTTAAAAAAAAAAGTAAAAAATAAAAGAGTTGTTAAAAATGTTTACTATTAATAATTAAACTAATTCTAGACGTGTTCCTCCTGCAGTTCATTTACAAATTCAGATGGAAACTAATATTGTTTTTTCTGCTAGAGTGCTTCATTTAATTTCTCTAAGGTCCTTATTTTTTGCCCCGGAAACACTCATTTAAATGCAGGTGTGAGGATGCATAAGCTTCTTAGCAGTGACTCAGAATGCTGACGGGCCCCTTTTTATGATTTTTCCAGACAGAAAGGAGTGGTTCAGCATGTTAAGTAGCTACAAATGGTATAATTCAGCCATAAATGGCTGCTCCACATGATTGCCTACTGCCGCTAAATTCCTCTACCTTAAATGTCATGCTAATACACTGGAATTTTGTTACTCCTTCTCTCACTTAGTTAAATCAAGGCAGATCCAAAGTTCAAAATGCAAAATTGAAAACTCTCCTTGAAAGCATTTTTGAGGTTACCTGTAGGTCTGCAGAAGGAAATGGAGAAGAATTACATAATGATATTCTAGTAAGAATGGGAATCAAAGCAAGGGTCTTTGCTAAACCGAAACATGCCCATCATAAAGTTCTCTCAATACTTGGTTAGTGCATAAGATATATACTAGGGAGAATAGAAGGTGGCTTCAAGAAGTTTATGGAAAAAGGCACTATGAAAAAAACACAAGAATTTTTAAAAATTTTGCATCAAAATAAACTTACAATTTAATTCCATTTTTCCATAGAATTTTTGAAGTCTCTTCATATGTTCATTCCATCGAAACTGTCCTAAGCTGGGTCAGCTTTCCTAGAAGTATGTCCTAACCATTGACGATCATTAGACCGGTGGTTTATTGAGGGGAAGTACAGGGAGCAGTTAGGTCTAGGCAAAAAAACTAGTGACCTTCAAAGCAGATTTGGTCTTGGTGCTGACACTGTAGGGCCAAGCAGAAGCTCTACAAAGATATGATCTCCACTATGGGGCAGTGTAGATGAAAGCTGTGGGTCAGCCAGAGAAATCAAGGGGAGGCTTGTTCAGAACCATGAGACACAGGAAACTCCACAGCTGCAATCGGCAACAGAAAATACCTAGCTTTGTCATATAAAAGAATAAATCTGGAAGCAAATCAGTGTCGTGGTGATCTCCATCAGAGATGCCCAGGCCACTGATCTCCACTTTTCTCTACTTCGATGTCTTTGTCTTTTCTAAATCCACTCCCACTCCCACTGGGGTTACCCCCAACCCACCCCTGCATTGTTGGGCTGGGGCAGGGAAGGATAAGGCAATAAGAGTTGCAAGAAAGAGAAGGGAAAAAAGCTAAGCGAAGTTGTGGTTTCAACAGGAGAATAGCCTCAGCCTGATCTGAAGAAGAGTTCTGGGGTATGAGTGCTATCTCAACATGGAGTATATAGGAGGACCTTTGATCCAGTCAATGCAGCTGTTGTCAGCTGTGGGTGATTCTTAGAAGAAGGGGTGGTTATCAGTTATTAGGAATTCATAGAGGGTAGGCATACTGCCTAAGTAAAAGTGTGGGTCGGGCACCACCAGTAGCTACATAAGGCTTTCCCCACAATACAATGTCTTCTAAACCCTGACAATTCAAGCCTGTTTCAGGGGTGTGTTGGGAAATATTTAATGACCAGTTCTGGGGTTGGAGATGGGAGAGAAACTCTGATTGATAGCATTTTGCAAATTTCCATCATGCAAATTCTCCCACAGTGGCCAATTTCAATCTATCAATGTGACTCAATAAATGTAGATTTGAGAATAAAGGAGCAAGATCAGCTTTTGTGAGCTAGTGTGTGTTGGTTCTGGCACAATACTGGTTTATCAATGGCTATAGCAATTGTTGCCCATGTCAGATCTTACACATTTAGCTCAATTCCAGTCAAAACTTCATTTCAGGACATATTCTATGAAGCTGAACTAGTGAATCATTGGAAAAGGCATGATATATTTTTCTGTTTTCCTATGCAAAAATGTGTCATGACTTTTCCGATGACCCAATAAATAAGTGGGCTCTGGAAACCTCCTCGAGTAAGCTGGTGGTGCCCATGATCCAGAGCTGGCTAAGGCTGGGGAGGGATCACAGCATCGAGACCTTGTTAGAGGTACCTCCCTCCCTTAGAATAAAATAAATAAGCTTGAGACAAAACCAGAAACTTCATCTCATAGTAACCTTGAACTCAGGATATCCAAAATTGATCTAATTATCTTACTTCCCAACTTGTTCGTTATAAGCATTTTTAACCACCCAAGCAAGATTCTGAATGTCACCCTAAATTCATCTCATCCTCACTGACTATATACACTGGCTGGAACCATCAATAGTTACAGGGCTCTAATCTACAATAACTTCAAGCACGGGGGGGGGCCAGCAGTTAGTGTAATGGCTATGTTGCTGGACTCCCATGTAATCAACCGCGGTTCAAGTCCTGGACTCAGCAGCTTAAACTCACGCCAGGCGTGTGTGCGTGTGTGCCCAAGATCCCGAGGGGAGAATGGAGGAGAAGGGATTGCAGTGTGGCCATCCCCCTTGGTGATTTTTCACTATCTATTTTGTCTCTCTCTGTCTTTCTGGCGAGCGCACGCGCCCTATAGCGAAAACCTCTGCAAAAACAAACAAATAAACATATAAACAAAAAACCTTCAAACACCAGGAAGAACAGAGAGCATGTGGAACTCAACCCAGTGGTTTCAACCCCATGAATACATCCTATGTGTCAGGCCCTTTGTTTAGGTGACGGGGTACAGATGTGGGAAAGACTGAGAGGATCTGTATCCACAGAGAGCTTACTATAGAGGACTATAGTTTATAGTCCTCTATAGTAGAGCCAGAACACCTTTTAAACATTATTTATCTGCTTAAAAGTCAAAAATTGTCCTCATTTTTCTTATGGTAAACCCCAACTCCTTAAATATGCCCATTTAAGATCCTCCTTAATCATGACCTACTTCCTGCTAAGCCTAATTTCTCACCAGGTTGCACTTGAGGTTCTGGCTATTTGGGAACCGTTTTCACAGTTCCTTATGACACTTTCACTTCCAGCTCTGTGCCTGAGACGCTATGTCCAGCCATATGCCAAACTCATCCTTGAAGTCCCACCTTGACAATATCTTCTCTGAAGCCATTTGTGACTAATTGCAACAAAGTCGACTTTTTTTGTTGGCGCTCAATCATTTCTTCTTGTATAATTTACGCTCCTTAAACTATGTGTCCCTTGAGAGCATGTCATTTGACTAAAATCCCCAGCACTTATCATAGTGCCTAGCACACAGTAGGTTTCCAATAAATAATTAATAAAGTGCATGAGGTTCATACTGCATTCTAATTATCTCTAATGACTTCCCTGGAAAAAAATTCCACAAATTCAGGAAATGTGTCATAGATTTTTTTCTTTTTAACACATATATAGAGTGGATTAACTTAGCAAAATGCCAAGCAGTTCCTATAGTAATGTTGATCACTGGAAAGAAAATCTCACAAATAGGACAATATAGTAAGATGTTAATGCCACAAGCCTCAGTAAGACTGAGAAATCTATTAGGTATTTTACTGATAGTTTGGTTGTATTATTGTCAGGATCAATTTATATGATTTTACAATGTAATGTTCAAACTCTTCTAACTTCTCTCTCTCAGAACAGTAAGCGTTAGGATGAAGTGGGGGTTAATTATGTCCTTTCAAGTTTGTTTGTTAGGACTAGCAGGTGGTGTAATCGTTATGTTGCTGGACTCCCACATGGCTAACTGTGGTTCAAGTCCTAGACCAGGTGGCTTGAAACTCACACTGGGTACATGTGTCTGTGTCCAAAATCCTGAGAGGAGAATGGAGGAGAATAATTACGGTGTGCCCATTCCCCACCATGAGGTGATTTCTCACTTTCTCTCTGGCAAGCACACATGCTCTATATAAAAAATTTCTTTTAAAGGGGCCAGCAGGTGGCATGGTGGTTAAGGACACTGGACTCCCACATAGTCAACCACAGTTCGAGTCCTGGACCTGGCAACTTGCTTTCTCACTTTGTCTTTCCCTCTCTGGTGATATTAAAATGAAATAAATGAATAAATACAGTTAAATAATTATTTTTTTAAATCTCTCTTAAAAGAATAAGGTTATTTGTTTATGTATTTATTTCATGAGTGAGACAGAGAGAGAACGAGAAGGGAAAACAGCACTCCCAACAGAGTCCTAATGCCGTGATTACCCACAGCGTTCAGCCAGTCCCAGATCATGGACAAGTTTTGCCTGATATACTCTGGGATGGCTCTAGACTTGAACTGGGAACTTTCTCATATGAAACTGCCTTGCGGAGTTGGTGAACCACCATCTGTGCCCACTCCCCATTTTTATTTTTTTCTCATGGTTTGGCATGTGGGAGCCATCCATGACTAGATGTTACTGACATGGGAAAAACTGCCCCTGAGAGCTATCTAATTCTTAGATATAATAAACAATGAAGACACTTTTCATATACAAACTAACCTATCCAGAGACCCCACTTCCTCTATCAGGCTATCATACTCAGGGATCAATTATCCTCTGCCTTTTCACTCAAGGCCACTTCCCAGACATCTACAGATAGTCCTAGATTTCAGAGCCTCCTGAAATGACTCAAACTAGCTAATCTTAAATCTTCTTACACTGCTTTGCCCAGTCCTCCCTGTGGAAACCACAGTAAAGAGTTGTTCATTGTTTTCCCTTGCTTCCTCTTCCTTCTGACTGACGGTGGTGTTCCCCTATGTAGTCTCCTATGACAAGGCATGCCCCCTCCTCTTAGGAGCTGTGAGGAACAAATGATATTTTCAATGGTAGTACTTTTTTGATCTGTTGGCCTGACCATATTTGAAAAATAATAAAACCAACATTTCAAAACAGAGTTGGAGTTGTCTTCCATGAGTTGGGGTGTAGGGCTTACTGAATAGCTTCAATTGAATGAGCAAGATACATAAGCATGCCATTTGAAGGTGACTTGTTTGCAAAATGCCTGCCATAATTCTGCTCTCTGTCACAAGACCTTTGTATGGTTGTCTACCTACACCATTTCCACTCCCGCCGACACACACATGCTGACTCTAGAGTTGTCCCTGCAACTTGCTTTGGCCAGTGGGACAAGAGCAAATATGAAAACAAAGATTTGAAAATTGCCTACTGGTGCTTCCCCTTTCTTTCTGCTGTGGAATTCTTCTGTATCATGTGAACAAGCTGAGGCTAGTCATTTGGAGGATAAAAGGCTTCTTGGAGAAAAGTACCCACTGTCCTGAGGCCCCAGACAGGTAAACGAGGCCATCAGAGGCCTTTCAGCTATGGTGAACCACCCCAGACCAGATCTCCACAGAATATTGAGACAGAATAGACATTTATTTTTCAATTCTTTTCTGTAGAGCTAAGATCATCTTTCAGAACTGTTCTGAAGCCTATTGGTATATTATTGTCGGAAAAACTATTCATAATCCTAGAGAACACAACATATAAGCCAATTCAGTTCTTCTGTAGTTGCTTTGCTCTTTGTTGCGGGCAAAAAAAATAAAGAGATAATGATTCAGACTTTCTCAGCACTTAGTAGGAAAACCTCATTGAATATTAAACTTAATTTGATACCACATTTTTTTTCTCTATAGAGAGATTTTTGTTATAGGGCATGTGAAATTGCTGGAGAGACAGAGAGAGACAGAAAGACAGAAAGTGAGAAATCACCCCACCTCCCCGAAGGGTTTGGTCACACCTCAATCCCTTCTCTTCCATTCTCCTCTCAGGATTTTGAGCAAGCAAACACATGCATCCAGAGTGAGTTTTAAGCTGCTGGATCCAGGACTCAAACTTCAGCATACTACATGGGAGCCTAGTGACACAACCATTACGCCATCTGCTGGTCCCACTACTTATTTTTTTTTTAAAGGTTTTCTCCATAGTGTCCATGAGTTCCCTAGAGAGATAGAGGGGACGTAAGAAGTTGCCTTCCACAGGGGACAGCTATACCACAGTTGCTTCTCGTCCATTCTCCTCTAGGGATTTTGAGCATGCATGCACGTGCCCAATGTGATTTTCAAGCTGCCAAGTCTGGGACATGAATCACAGTTGACCATGTGGGAGTGCAGGACTTTAACACCACATGCTGGTCCCTGATACCACATTAAGAGTAGAATCATAAACCTATCCAAGGGATGTGTCATTGATTGTCCATTTGCTTCTTTACTTAGAATTAATAAAAAGCAATGATAACAATACTAAGAAATCAAGGTGTATCAGTCAGATATTGTCATAACAATGCCATGTAACAAGCTGCCACAATACATAGTGGCTCAAAACAGTGAGTAGTTGCTTAGGTTACACTTAGACAAGTTGGTTGCATGGTTCTACTGATCTTAACTGAATCTCCTCACATGCTTGCAGGCAGCTTGCTGCTAGCTCCTCTAGCGTAGTCTTAACTGAGAGGGCTGTAGATATTCAGCTCTGCTCCATGTGTTTCCTCCTCTGGCAGTCTAGCCTGGACATACATTCCTCATGGCAATATCAGAGGACAGTCCTAAGAGTAAGCACAATTACACAAGTGCAGTGCATTTCATGTCTCCATGAACATCATATTGCCAACATCTTATGTGCACCATATCACACTGTGGCCCCAGAGCAGAGTACAATGATAAAATTACAATTATAAAGGCATGGCTAAAGCGAGGTGGGGTGGAAGAATGAAGGCCAATAGTGTATTCCATCTTCCAAAAATGTAAATACCAGAAAGAATACTTAAAGGAGCATAGGTACTCTGAAAACAAATAAGATTAATATTATATAATCTGTCATAATCTTAGAAATAAAAATATATATTCATTACACCATTGCTATCGAACCCATATGTTTTCCTGTCAAGATGTAACTTCTATGATACAGTTCCTCAGGTCTGTATTTGAGTATCCATTCTATTATTGATCTACTCATTTGTGATTATGTACAATAAGCTTAAACGTGAACTTGGATCATGGCTTCAAGTTATACTGGAACATGCTAAGTAAGCATGTGATTTGTTTCTCAGGAATCCAGGTCATGCTTGATTTCTTTTTAAATGACCCTGAGTGGTAATGGACAAAGGAGAAATGTGCAGTGATTGAAAAGCTTGGAGAATTGACTGGGGGAACAAGCAAGGGCTGTTTCCCCTAAGAGTTTAATCCAATTTCTGTACACTACATGGTCCTTTAAACAATATTGGTTGTAATTATTCTTTGCTAGAATTTTCTCTCTTTAATATGTTTATTTCTCTTACAAAATAACTTAACACGTGTTCTCCATCATAACTTCTAACTGTGGTCCTACCGTTAATCAACATTTATCCTTTGTATTCCATTTCCTATTTAGGAGAGGTTATTTTTCATTAACTCATTTTTATGGGTCAATAGCTCTGTTCCGTTTACCCGCTGTGCTCAACTGATCATGGACTGTTCAGATCTGACCATTTCATTTACAGCCTTTATACACTGAAATATAGCTTTAATTCCCCTGGAGAAAAGAATTTATTACACAGAAATGGCTATCTCATGCCCATTCAAAAGGAAGTTGGGTCAGTCAACAAAAATATTAATGGCATATATAATAAGTGCCAAACTCTGAATTGGTGTCTGGACAACACACACACACACACACACACATGCAGATACACGGTTTGTAGGGTCTTTGTCCTTACTAAGCTATTAATTAGTGAAGACAAAGAAATTAGTATACTGAAAATAAATTACAGAGACCTACAAAATACAAAAGTTAGGATTATGAATTAATTGTTATTCTGTTTTATTAGAACTGAAACAGAAGAGATCCCTCTGGGCTGAAGGGGTCAGGCTTATTAGTTACTAGGACTGTTTTTAAAGATGTGTTCACAAGGCCGAGGCGCCACAGCCCACATGAACACACCCCATTATAATGAGAATCTGGTATATATAAAAGCACAAATGGTTTTTCACTAGAAAGCCACACGCAGGAAGCAGTAATGAGCTCCTTGGCATTTTATCATTAAAAACAAAATCAAGCAAGGACAATACAATGGGGGCAAAAAAGTAATTGATAATCTAATAAATAGCTAGGAGAAAAGAATTAGCATGGTTTATTGTCCATACAACTATCTTTAGCCTTTTAAATTTATTTTTAAATTTTTACATGTCAGTTCTCACCAGACCCCTTAGGTTCAAAGGTTTATAAACTAAACTAGAACACACATCATGGGGGAATGTTTAATTTTTTTTTTTTAATTTCTTTTGCCAGTTAAAGTTGCTTTAGTTAGAAGGTCACCAAAGAAAATGTGGAACGGTTTTATGATTCAACATGGTTATTTTCAAAGCTCTGAAAATAATTGTACTCCTATATGTTCTATAAATAATCCATGATTTGATTATGGTAGTTCATTAATCATCAAACTCTTATTCTTTCATCCTCAGCTCCTCTACTAGGGTTTTCTATTCTTTTTCCATAACCTGGATCTACAAAATTAAGATCATTTCTCTGGGACCACCAGTTAGCGTAATGGCTATGTCACTGAACTCCCATGTAGCCAACCATGGTTCGAGTCCCGGTGGCTTAAACTCACGTCGAGTGCGTGTGTGTGCATGCCCAAGATCCCGAGAGGAGAATGGAGGAGAAGGGATTGCGACATGACCATCCCTCCTGGGGGGTGTGATTTCTCACTTTCTGTCTCTCTGTCTTTCTGGCGAACGCATGCACCTTATAGCAAAATCCTCTCAAAAAAAAAAAAAAAAAAGATCGTTTCTCCAATATTACATCTGAACTTCTTGTGTTACACTTAAGTTTACTCCTCAGCTAAAGTGCTTTTCTTCCCATCACACAGAACCTTGAAAAGGTCATAGAAATTCAGGTGATGGATGGATTATTGTGCAGGTACTCTTTAGTTGATGACTATTACATTAAAAAAACCTTTTTTTTACGAAGTGGTAAGAAGCATAATCCCACATTTAACATTATCTCAATAAGATAAAATAAAATACAAGTGCATGCTTAAAAATATTACCAGAAGGGGGACCAACAGGTGGAGTGGTGGTTAAGGTGCTAGATTCCCAAGTGATCAACTGCAGTTCGAGTCTTGGACCAGCTGACTTGAAACCATGCTGGGCATGTGTGCATGCTTACAATTGCAGGATGGACATCCCCTTTTAGGAGTGAGTTCTCACTTTCTCTCTATCTCTCTCTGGTGAACACATGTGTCCTCTGGCAAAAACTCAGAAAAAAAAAAAAAAGCTACCAGAAGGAGAGATGTTAGATTTGGGAGGACAGATGAGTAATGAATTATATGCTGCTTCTTTATAAGAGATATACTTCCCCCAAATGATTCTAACTTGAACTTGCATTATGTAGTAATTTAGTGCATATGTGTACTTAAAGTTAAAACTTTAAAAATGATAAATTGAAATTATTACATAGAAATAATGTCTGGGAGTGTGTCAGTCTGAAGTGTTGTCTCCAAGCCTTTTCGTAAAACTAAAAGTGATTCGTAAGCTATATTTAGAATTAGGAATGTCTGGCCAGAGAGGGCTCTTTTCTTTTCTTTGTTCTCTTATTTATTACTTTACAGTTTGTTCATCTCACACTGGAGGAATTTCGTCAATAACAAAGATGGGCTCTTAGGAATGCTTTTAACAGCCATGCACAGTTACTTAACTCCTAAAATACATTCCTCCCCCCTAACAGGGCATGTGCACTCTCGTGTGTGTGTGTGTGTGTGTGTGTGTGTGTGAGAGAGAGAGAGAGAGAGAGAGAGAGAGAATCACCCTTCAGGAGGGATGACCACTCTGAAATCCCTCCTCCTCCATTCTCCTCTCAGGATTTGGGGCACATACATGCACAAACACCTAAAGCGATTCTCAAGCTGCAAGGTCCAGGACTCAGATTGTGGTGGGCCATATGGGAATCCAGCTCCCTAATACCATGCCACCTGCTGGCCCACTGCTTTCTTTTCTTTAAGAAATAAGATCAGATTCAGTGCTTCAGGAGGACAGGCTAAAAACTAATACTCTTCAATGAAACTTAGGCAAAAATGCCCACTAATTAATAAAGATTTGTATCAATTATTAATTTGATCAACTGGGAAGTAATTTATAAAGTTAAAGGAGAAATGATATTTCTTCAATAATTTTTTAAAATGTGAGTATGTGTGATGTTAACTGGTATAATATTTTTGTTATAGTATATAAATCACTCCATGGTACTTATAAACTTAATTAATTTGTATGTTCTCCATAGCATAAGAGGTTTTATTTCTTATGCAATATGATGATCAGTTTCAAGTGGTGATTGATAAATGTCTCTAAACCTACTACTGAAATAAAATAAAAGGCCAAGACAGGTACCATAGGACAAAATATCTGGAGGTGGGGTAAAAATCAACTATATATGATGTTGGTCCAAAGGGAAGTCAAATGAAGATGTCAGGTTGGAGTTTCACTTTGAAGTCTGGCGGAGTCTTAAACTGTGCAAACAAGTTCGATGGGAATCCAAGATTGATGGGAATCCCGCTGTCGCACTCTCGGTTGAATTTGAGAAACAGCCCAAGGTTTTCCTGCTTAGGTGAATCGAGTCTGTCCATCAAAGGGGATCAAAACCCTCGAGCAAGAGAATTCATTTACAGATAAACTGCTAATATAGGGTCACTGCTTGATTCTAGTCTAGTTTAAAGGACAAACGAATGTTCTCTCCACTTCCCGTAAATCTTCTTGGCCAAGTTTATGCTGTAATCAAGAAAGAAAATGTGGGAGTCACATAAAATCTACCTATCCACAGACATACCCCTTGAGCATGAGAATGATCTTCCATAGCTAAGAGAAACTCCAGTTGGAACTTTGATGCTGCCTAGCTTAATGTCCCTGTCTGTGTCTGAGTCTGGTTAGTGCTAAGTATAAACTAGTAAGTTTACATTTTAAAAGTTTCACCTGAGTGTCTGAGATGGCTGCTTTTTTTTTTTCTGTCTAAATATTTGAAAACATGTTTTACTGATGTTCATTAAACTCACATTAATATACCAAAATGTCTGATTTTTCTTCTGTATTTGCATACTAGCCACTAAATACCAAGGTACCTCCAGGTCCTGATGAGTCAATCAGTGGGTTGGACTAGATGAATGATTTCCGAAGGAGGCATGGGAGAGCCCCATTTGATTAGTATGAGAAACAATTACTGCAGGAGCTTTTTTTTCTTTAAAAAAAATTACTTATGATGATGATGATGATGATGATGATGATGATGATGATGTAAGTTTGCTATCAGGCACATGCACTCACCAGAGAGAAAAAGAAAGGGACAAAACAAGTTGCCAGGTCTGGGACTAGAAACACAGTTAACCACGTGGGAGTCCAGTGCCTTAACCACAATGCCACCTGCTGATGCAGGAGCTTTGTTTTAACCACTATTGGGCCTCTACTCTAATCCCAAGCCTCTGTTGGTTCCCTAGCCATGTCTCCCTTTAATATTGTGTTGCGTTTGGACTTGACTTCTAACTACCAGCATTGGTGTCTTTTTGGTGGAGTGATTCTTCTGTGGACACAGCCTGGATAGTGCCTAGCAGGCTGGAAGTGCCTCAGGTCTAATATTCCCTGGAAATAGTCCTTGACCAAGGACTGAAAGAATTTGGTTGATAAGTACCTCAGGTTCTTTGTACCTCAGGTGGGGACACCTCTGAGGTTTGTGTTTGATCCTGCCTTCCAGCTGCTAGTGGAAATGACTGGTTGCCCACAGCAATAAATGATTTGATAACCTACCTTTTATTGACTATGTCTCTCCCCTGTCTCACTTCCTCTAATACTTCTTCCTGATAACTTCTTCAAAATAAACTATCATCATTCAAATCCTTGACTTGGGACCTGTATCTGGACAACCTAAACTAAGGCATAGCCAACTATTAAGTGTTTTGTGGTAGAAAATGATTAATAATCGTAATTTATTTATTTTTTTGTAATGATTTGAAAAGTCCACAATCCTAGGATACCTTATTCTTAACCTTAGCATTTTACATAAGATTATTTTCTAGTCTTGATTTTTTAAATTTATTTTCTATGTAAACTGATTGCTGAGAGCTTTTGAGATCTAATCTATATGCCTCGCACATGAATTGGATTTTGAAAACAAAGTCTTAGAGGAACAGTAAAAGATCTACATTTGTCTTATTCTTCTTTTGTCTGTAAAACATGTCCAGCAGCCACTAACTGCAAAAATGTAAATGCTAAGTTACCCTGGGATAACTGGAGTAGAGAGACATGGAATTCTTGTTTTGTTTTCATTTGATCTTGACCCAAAAACCATGAGGGAAAGCTATCACTGTAATCACCCATTGCTACTCCACAGTCCCGTTCAAAGAAAAACAACAAACAAAAAGAAAAAATAAAAAGTTCTTTATGCCTTTGGGAGCTTAGAGTAAATCTTGATTAGGAGAGATCAAAGTGAGACCCAAAGTGACACCATTTGGAACTTGGACTTTTTACAGAGAAGTCAGCAGGGTCATTTATCCAAAGTCTCAAACTCATCCCTATTTTGGGGAGTGCAAATTGGCAAACCACATTGGGAAACAAAGGTGTATAGATATATAAACATTTACAAAAATACTGTTTGATAAAAATCTTTAGAAACATTCCAAACGTCTAAAAATTTATAAAAGATGTACAAGGGGACTTCAGAAAGTATATGGAGAGAAAGATAGCAAGTGAACAATAGAGAGGCAGGACGTTAGTGAGAAACAGATATGGCTTATTAACTGTTGATGATGACATGTATAGTATTCTCAACTGGATTGGTCTGAGAAGTATTTCATGATGGGCAAAGTCTTTTTACAAGCAAAATGAGAAATAGCGATTGACTGTTTTAAAAAATAATTAGAATAATAAAAATAATGATTGGAGAAAACATAGAAAAGATATTGAATGTTGAGGTGGGGAGATTAATGTCTCTGTACTGACTGACATGCATGGCATTCCCTTTTGAGAAAACAATGTAATACACTATAAAGTTATATGTAATCCAATGTAATATAAAGAGGATTATGATCATAAAAAAAAAAAAAGTATATGGCAGGGCCAAGAGGTGGCGTGGTTGTTAAAGTGTGCTGGACTCCCACATGGCTGACCACGGTTCAAGTCCCAGACCTGGTGGCTTGCTTTCTCACTTTCCCTCCCTCTCTTCCTCTGTCCTTCACTGGTCAAATTAAAAATAAATAAATAAGTAAAATATATAAATAAAGTTAGATAAAATAATTATTTTTTAAAAAGTATATGAAAAAGTAGAATTAAAATGTTTCTTGGTACAAAAAATCCATCCAGTTTTTTTCATGATACACATTCCCCATGAACTTTTTGAAGGCCCCTTGTACATGTACTCACATGCAAAAACACATACGTATATATACACATATGTACTTATACATTGGGTCAAAGGAAAGGTCATTACATATTTTTTTCTGTTTTTCTATGCAAAAATGATTACTTTTCTGATGACCCAGTACTACTATAATAGGTATTTACATTACTCCATCAGTGCCCATTCTGAGCCTACCTTCCTGTGCAGTAATCACAGATTCAGAGTGACACTGGCTCCATCACTGTTTTAGAAAGCTGGTCCGATTTGCTTAAAGTCGATCTGTATGGCCTGACCACTATTTCAGTGTTCAGCAGTAGGTATATAACCCAGATAGTAAAAATAAACACTGGAATTTTAATCAATGGTTGAGGAAGAGAAACCCTCAGTCTGACCCTCAGTGAAACATCCAGTTCTAGTTTCTGTTGGCACCAAAATGACAACCAAGAGAAGAATCTGCTTTCACATGAGGCAGACATTACCAAAGCAGGAGTAAAGAGAAAGAAAATAACTGGACACTTAATGATTCTTAATGACCCTTAATGACCTAGGTCAAACCTGAAGCCCAAATGCCATGCTTTTCAGTTACATGAGGCACTAAATTGTATTATTAAACAGTAGATGCTGAATTAGTGCAGAAGACACAGTAATTGACACTGGCAGTAAATTTTAACATCTGATAGCTTTTTGGGTTATTTCCTTCTAGTAGTTTTTAATGCTGTTAAAAAAAATAAAGATGGCTGCAACTAGAATGCATGCATACTTTTATGTATTACTTTTTTCTTATTACAGTATGAAACATTTTTATGTTAATATTTATCTTTGCAATCATAATCTTACTGGTTTATAAATATCCAATGATTGTACATACTATAATTTACTTAACCATTTCCCTATTTTTTGAACAGATAGGATATTATTACTCTAATGTTTTGTTTAATTGCTTTTATATTTAAATCCTAGAAATCTTATTATTAGTCCAAGGTGTTTGAAAATTACTTTATCTCTTGAAAGAATAACAAATGGCTTTTTTAAAAATGATTTTAATCTTTTTAATGCCAACAGTATCCAACCTATGTTAGACTTTGTCACAATCTAATTTATACAAATTTAATCATTAAATATACCAGTAATTAGCTTCATCCTATGTTTTAATTTCTCTGATTACTAGAGGGTTTTGATATATGTTTTACTGTTGATATTTATCTTTTGGGGAAATATTTGTTTACTTTGTAGTTGGCTTTAAATTGCCAGCTTTTCACTGTGGCAGATGTAGTCAGTATTCTGGCAATATTTCCTGGGTTCTCATCATTCCCATGAAATCAAACCGAGAACTTTCAAAACAAACAACTGAAGCTTTCTGCCTGGGGGTGTTCTTGCTGATGCCCAGTAGGCTCAATTATGGGATGAGAAAGAAGTGGTGAAATGAAATGCCCTCCCTTGCAAACCAGATGCACCCATCAATCAGAGACTGATAGGAGTTGGTGGATAGATAGCTCAGCTCCCTTGGCTCTTAGGTGGGGTAACAATGAATGCTTTGTGTGTATGTTTAAGACAGGATCTCGCTATCCCCATTCTTATGTCTCAGCCTCTCAGGTGCAACTACAGGGGAACATAACCATACCCAGCCTTAGACTGGACCTGGAATTGTGTTCATGCCTCCTCTGTGATCCCAGCCTGTACAGCACAGTGTCTTAGCAATGCACGCCATTGTGGTTGGGCTAAGGTCTGTGTTTTATGCTCTTGTCCAGGGTACCTCAGTGGGATTAGATTCCAGTTGTCCATAGTGGTAACCTGTTTGTTAACTCATATTACATTGGCTGTTCTCCCTGCAACTAATGTTCTCTACTTCTATACTGGTGCTTGTTGAGATTACCATCCAAATAACTCTTTCTACCCAATACCTTTCCTTCAGTTCTGCCTGTAGGGACTCTAACTTAAGACACCCATTAAATAAGATTTAGTAGAGTGCAATGACTATGGCTTTTGAAAACTCTTATCTAACAATTGAAATCTACTATGTAAACATAAATAAATAAATTATAAATGTCTAAATAAAGTATTTTACACAACATACTTTTCTTTGGAAATAGTATTTTGTATAAAATTAAAACATAGTCAACAGGTGGCGTGGTGGTTAAGGCGCTGGATTCCTACCTGGCTAACTTTTGTTAGACTCCTGGCTTGAAAATCATGCTGGACACTTTGTCCCTGTTTGCCCAAAATTCCATGATGAGAATGAAGGTGAAAGGATTGCATCATGGTCATTACCCCTAGGGTAAACTTTTCCTCTCTCTGTCTCTCTCTGGCTAGTGCATGTTCCCAATGGCAAAAACCTAAAGAAAAAAGAAAAGGAAGGAAAAGAAAAGAAAGAAAAGGAAAAAAACAAAATTCTTAAAACACTTTTCAGAAAAGGAACAAAAATAATTAATGATTTTTAAGCTAAAAGGAATATTTATTTGTTATATAGGTGGCTTCAGAACTTTTCTCTTTTTCCTGTGGAGTACTTTTTAGAGCTTTTGAAAAGTACACATTTCTTTCTCCCTAGGCCTTAATCATCATGCTTTATGGAAATCTTTTGAAAGAAAGGCGGCATATGTTGTAATAACTAGGCCCTTTCATTAAATTCATCCGTAAGAAAAGCCCACACAGAAACTGATTTTTGACCTCAGTTCAAATAGAATCTTGGCTAGAAAATTCCCAGAGGTAGCATACCAAAAGTAATGGGAACATTTAATATTTTAAAGTTTTCCAACAACCCCAATACACTTTATCCAGCATATATTTGGTTTGGGCTATTTGAAGTTCACTTGGAGTTAGATGGCCTCTCACAGATTGCATGAACACTCTGTTTTCCTTGTATATATAATTTCTGGTAAGAATTTGATAAGTAGAAATTTTTCTTTCAAGAGATAGTTTATTGTTAAGACAACATTATGGCTATAGAGGCATGACCTTTCAAAACATCATATTTTAGGACTTTGAGTTCTTCAGATTTCCACTTTGAGTATATGATTTGAAAACTCAACTGGCTATAAATTCCTTTTAAATCATAAATTACTTCAAAGCTACAGCTTTGGTTGCTAAGTGACAACTTCTAAATAATGTCTTTTAAACATTTTAAGAACTTCAAATGGACATTTCGGCATTGGTTGCTTTTAAACAGAGTAGGGGCATACTGTCTACTAATAACGTTTTTGCGAATCTATTTTAAATGAAAGCATCATAAAGTCGTTTGTAATGTATGCCGACCAAGTTGGTTTTATGAGCATCATGATGTTCACTCAAAATATTTGGAGTTTGGAAGGAAGATTTTTCCATCACAATTTAGAGAGATTATGAACATCATGTCCTCAGGCGTCAGGTTGTCTACAAGAGAACAATAAAGTGGAGACTTGGGTGTTTGGATAACAGGCTAAAACCGTTCATTTAATTGAGTAAAAAAGAGGTTGAAACAGAAGGGGAAATAGAAGTAAATCATCACAGACCTCTATCAGCGTTTATTGTATTTTATTCATTTAATTATTTATTTTTTTAATTTGCCAGAGGTACACATGCTTGCCAGAGACAGAGACAGCTAAACAAAGAGAGAGAGAGTGAGAAAGAGAGAGAGAGAGAGAGAAAGCACATCCTATCAGGAATGGTTATGCTACAAATTCTTCTCCTCCATTTCTCTGACTTATCAGGATTTTGGGTGCCTATGTGCAGACACATGCCCAGCATGGTTTTCAAGTTTTTCAAGTTGCTAGGTCTAGGACTCAAATCATACTGTTGGTCATGAGGAAATCCATCTGCCTTAACCATTGTGCCACCAGCTGATTCCAGAGTCACCATTTTAGCACCTCTCCCCTTTTTACTTTACATTTTTCAAAGTATAGGTGATTTTGTTCTTTTTAGTTAACTGTCTTTGTTTTGTGGGGTTTTTTCCTTAGTCTTTTTTTTTTAAGAATTATTTAATTTTAGTTCTTCTTATTGTTATTTTTAAAATTTGTTATAGGGCATGAGTGGTTACAAGAGAGACACAGAAACAGAGAGAGAGGGAAAGTGAGAAAGCACACCACCAAGTCCAGGACTCGAACTGCTGTTGGCCATGTGGGAGTCCAGTGCCTCAACCACCACACCACCTGCTGGCTCTCCACTTCTTCCTTTATTACTTTTTACTTATTTATTTTTAAAAAGAATAATTTAATTCATTATTATTTTTAATTTGCTATAGGGCACATGTGCTCACCAGAGAGAGAGAGAGAAAAAGTGAGAAAGCAAGCCGCTGCGTCCAAGACTTGAACCGCCATGTGGGAGTTCAGCACCTTAATCACCAAGCCAACTGCAGAACCCCCCTACTTTTTACTGTAAATATAATGCCTTTCCCAAACTCTAATGCTTGCTTCCAGATTTGTCCCATCTTCCCTGGAGCTCAAGGTCAAAACAAACAAATCAAGAGGCTGTATTCTAGGTGACTAAAAGCATATTACTACTCCTTTCTAATGTTTCAAAGACCAATGTCTGGATCAGGAGCACACAATAGTCTAAAATGCCAACTTTGACCTTGTTGAGAAATACTAGATGTGGTCTGACCAAATTATGTAGCCATCTGGCTCAGGACGGGAATGATAAATTCAATGATTTTCTCTCTCCACTTTGCAATTCCGAGTTGTCTGTTGTATACCAACCTGAGGAACTTCCAAATACAAAAGATACTAGCAAAATTATAGAAACAATATATTCGTGTGCTGATAGGATCATAGAGAGATTCTTCTTATATTGCGGCTCTGTTTCATGAACATGTAGTTTTTTTTTTTTTGGAGAGATTTTCACTATTGGGCGCGTGCGCTCGCCAGACAGACAGAGAGAGACATTAGAGTCAGAAAGCGAGAAATCACCCCCCAGGGGGGATGGTCACGCCGCAATCCCTTCTCCTCCATTCTCCTCTCGGGATCCTGGGCACACACGCACACGCGCCTGGCGTGAGTTTTAAGCCACCGGGTCCGGGACACGAACCGCGGTCGACTACATGGGAGTCCAGCGACATAGCCATTACGCTAACTGCTGGTTCCCTGAACATGTAGTTTTAAAAAGACAAAAGTAATTTATATCCTAAAGATAGATCAAGTTAGGTAACTGAGGTCTGAAATCGTAAACAGACTTTTTTGCCTGTGGGTATCATAGATTAGTAGTCATATATCATAGCCAATTATACACCAAATTTATGCGACATCACTAGTAATATTCCAAGGAAATTCAATAACAACTATTTATTAAATTCAGTGCTATGATTACCAGCCAAACAAAACAAAGCTGGAATATTTCCATGCGAAATCTAATGACTTAAAAGTACCCAATGAAAATATCCTATTTATTTGGTAATATTTGAATTATGGTCGTCATCTAATTCATATTCACATGCTTCCTAATATCTTTCACTCCTAAGGATAAACCACACATCATTTCCGAGCTCTGTTAGACTTTGAAGGTGTTAAAGTATCTATTGTCATATTTATGAAAAACCATCAGTCTTTTGCTAAGGTTTACAAGGAGTTCAAATGCTGAAATACCGGTATGAGTTGGAATGCTTTGCCTATCCATTCACTTGATACATTATGCAGACATTCTTGATATTTAACGATTGTGTCCATCTATGAATAAGGCACAAGCTTCATGCCAAGTAAGTTCAGCTCAGCAGATAGCGGTCTATTGTAAGGCAGTGAGATACACTCTGTGAAATTGCAAATAGGTTGGGGCTTAAAACTAAAAGTAATACTTTAAAAATAACTCCATCATACATTACTCACATAGTTGATAGTAAATAAACCATGAGCTATAATTTTTGAACTTTTTTTAATACATAAGTATTAATTTTCCTTTACTTGAAACAAGCCCCGAGTAAGAATGTAGGACTTTTGTGGTGGCTTTGGTCACTGAGGACCTATACTCCTTGTAAATTTCTGTCCTACCATCCTTAACAACAACTTCCCACTGCAAGGTTGCCTCATGGTACAAAATGGTGGTTGGCATTTCAGTCTTCACCTCTGCATTACAGGCATCAGGAAGGAGGAAGAAAGGAAGAGCAAATCCCAAGTCCTAGACGTCTACATCTTCTTGAAAGAAATCTTCCTTAAAGTTACACTTTACTACTTTCACCTTTATCATGTTGGTCAGAAATCAATTACATGGCAAACCCAGGCTTTGATCTGGTTATATCACCAAAAAAGAAAAAAAAAATACAGAAAAGCTACTGTTTGGATAAACATACTACATATTTTCTATTTGCTCATTCAGATCTACTTTCTGGCCTTTTCTCCCTTGTTCTGTGTCCAGGAAAAAAAAAACCTATATAAGCTGCATTAGCTAGTCTTCACTCTCTGGCTTCCCTTTGAATTTGGACAAACACATCAGTAGGAGACTAAGCAATGGGAGGAGGGAAATGATAGGGTTTTATTTCTCCTGCTCTAAATAAGGCCAGAGCATTTCTAGGAGGGAACCAAATTATTTTTCAAATGAGACCTTTTAACTTAATTGATTTGTTTGTGCACTAG
This sequence comes from Tupaia belangeri chinensis, assembly GCF_000334495.1. NCBI lineage: Eukaryota > Metazoa > Chordata > Mammalia > Scandentia > Tupaiidae > Tupaia > Tupaia belangeri. The sequence goes on from NW_006159795.1 coordinate 3,416,490, forward strand.
TAGAGTTATGTTACCCACCCCCAACCCTGACCTATACCATTAAGAAAATCAATTACTCTCTTTCAATGCTTAAGCAAACTTTTCAGTTCATCGTGCTCATGCACATCTGATAGGCCAATTCACACAAGAACTGTTCCAACTGAGAATTATTTACCAACAGGCCACCTTCTTACCTTGTGATTTTACATAATAGGCACTCTTTTGTAGGCAGGGGGCTGTCAATCTCATAGATCTATAAACTATAAGTTTCAGAGGTTCACAAACTATATGTCTCATAGATCTACACACTTTAAGTCTCATAGGTTTACATACTACAACCAACCAAGATTTTACGGTTTCATGCAAGTGGTAGAGGTGATGACATTGATGGCCTACAGAATGGCAGTGACATGTATTTCATAAAAGATGAAGGACTCTTTACATCAAAAAGTAAGACCTCAAGTATTCACTTTTCTTGGTTTAAAACTTATTCTAGTTAGAAAAAGAACAAAACGAAAAAAAAAAAACAGTTTATCACCCAAAATGTTACCAAAGGTAGTAATTTGAGATTAGAAATATTTCAGAAGTTACTTCATTTTAGGTATTATTATTATTATTTATTATTATTATTTTAGGTTTTTGCCATAGGGCACATGCACTTGTTAGAGAGACAGAAAGAGACAGTGAGAGGGAAGGTGAGAAATCCTCCAGAAGAAATGGCCATGCCACAATTCCTTATCTTCCATTCTCCTTCTGAGATTTTGGGCATGTACACACATGCACTTGGCATGATTCTCAAGACATGAGGTCCAGGACTTCAACCATGGTTGGCCATGTGGGAATCCAGCACCTTAACCACCATGCCACCTGCTGGTCCCTCAGGTGTTATTAAGATTACTCCCATGTGAAGTTGCATTGTGAAATTAGTTACAATTTCAGTTGGTTATATTTAAATTTGGGTTATACTCATGAAAAATGCCATCCATTTATTTTAAAAGTAGTTTGAAGTCCACAGATGAGCCAGAGTACTGTTCAGTGGAAAGAAAGCACACCATCCTATTAAGCAGACTGGCTTCCACACACATATTAATTATTAGAATGGTGCCAGAGCACACGAGATTGCCTTGGCACAATTACTGCTTAAATGAGCCACAAGGGAAGTGTAACCTGCTTGTTGCCAGAGCATGGCTCTTATTGAGAGAGTCTTCTTTCCTTTCCCAGCATCCCTAGGCACATTCTTGCTCTACCTGGTCACAGGTAAAGCACTGCCGAAAAGCAGCATCTATCAGCCATAGTCACCCATTGGGATCACTGGTCAGCTTTTCAAACTTTCAGGGCCTGGTTGCACAAGTCCAGGTACACTAGAATCCTAGAGTGGAGCCTGGCTATTTTCTAAGGCACTTCAGATGATTCCAATGTGCAGACAAGGTTGAAAATCACTGCTGCATAAAAACAGGGCTGCAGTCATGAGTAGGAGGTGCGTAGGAGCGATGTTTAATTCCTGCTTCCCACACTGGCAGCCTTTGTACTTAGCTCTGAAAGAATATGGCTAAGTTAAGAGTGAACATAGCAAAGCCCTCTGTGGCCCTCTTTCTTTCTTTACAACAGAAGATCTACTAAAAGGAAAAAGGCCAGTAGGCTTACCCAAACTTTATTCCATCTCATCCCATGGAGAATTTCTTACTGTAAGACTATTAAATTAATCTAGCTCTATAATTTCAGCTGATCAGGTGGAGAGGGACTTGGCTTGGAGTTTATATATGTTGATTGTAGTGAACCTTTTTAACTTTATTGGAAAAATCACTATTAACTGTGGGCTTGACATTCTTTTAACGGATTACTCGTCAATTACATTGATAATATTAAGTCAATTAGGTTAGAATAAAGCAAATTTATTCTATAAGCTGCACTTTCTAATTGTATTTGTTAATCAAATGTAATCCTCTTGCAAATTGAAGAGTTGAAATAAATTTACTGAACACAAATGAGAAAAGGTAAATGATGATGAGGAAATAAAAGGAAAAAAACCCCTTTTATTTGAAATTAAACCATAATAAATCTTTAAATAGAAAGGGGGTCTTGAATTTATGCTTGGGATGTCACACCCATTGTATTTCAAGTATCCAATAGTTGGGCCATGGGGTCCCCTTGAGTTAACTAAGAGAAGTGCTTTCAAGCTGTTCTTGTGTCAAATATCTTAGAAGAACAGAATAAGAATGAGATACCTTGGGGACAATAAGTGGCATGGTGGTTAAGATGCTGAACTCCCACATGGCCAACCACAGTTTAAGTCCTGGTCTTGGTAGTTTAAAAATTACACTGGGTGTACCTGAAAGTGTGCCCAAAATCCCAGCAGGAGAATGGAGGAGAAGGGATTGCAGCACCCCCTTTGGGAGTAGGGGTGTTCTCACTTTCCTTCCCACTGTATTTGTCTCTCTCCAGTGAGCACATGTGCCCTCTGGCAAAAAAAAAAAAAAAAAGAGAAAAAGAAACCTAGTTCTATGTGTCCTCCCTCTGCCCCAGTTATAAATCTTACTTACATAAATCACATTAGATTATGTTCTAAGTTAAACATAGCAAATTTTGCATTGCTAAGTGCTAATCTAGTTCCAATCTTTTAGGCTATATATAAACAATAACAAAATGGTGAAGTGTGCACAGGAAGTTGGAGGTGAAAGATACATGAGGGGCCAATCCTCTCTACTAATTATCTTCATCATTCTGTCTGATCTAGTCCTTACCAAATCCCAGTCCAACTCTCTAGGGCCATTTTCACATCATGTGGCCTCTAGACAGGACTCTTACTTTAAAATAAGCAAAAATGTAATCTCATTAATCTATGTATTTTCCCTTGAACACTTTATTTATTTTTTTTTAGTGGTTTTTATCTTAAGGTACATGTGCTCACCTGAGAGAGAAAGAGACAGAGAGACAGTGGGAGGGGAAGTGAGAAATCACACCCTGGGGGGATGGCCATGCCACAATCTCTTCTCCTCCATTCTCTTCCTGGGATCTTGGGCATGTATGTAAATAAGCCTGGTGTATGTTTCAAGGCATCAGGTCTGAGACTTGAACCATGGTTGGCCATGTGGGAATCCAGTGACATAACCACTATGCCATTTGCTAGCTTCTCCCTTGAACACTTTAACTGTACTGACCAGGAAGTTCTTTCCAGTGATAAGCAGCATAAATTATCCTGTTCAGATGCAAGTTTATGCTTATTGCCTTTCCTCAGTGAGTATGAAGAAAATCTCACAATGTCACCTGTTTTACAGGTTTTTTTTTTTCAGAAGATCATTTCATAGCTTAATAAAAATTTGAGAGAGAATTTTAAATTATACACATATAATCTGGATAAAATATACATATATGGCCAAAGACTGGATGGAAAAAAAAATGTGTGATTATAATAGGTATAGGACAGTGATAGGTTATGGGAGATTTGTTTTCCCATTTATATTTCTATATATTTTTAATAATTTAAAAAGCAAAAGAAAATAAATGATAGCTGAAAGTACTTACCTTCGCTGTTATATTACTTTTGTTTAGACTGTTTTCTTTTTTCTTTATTTTTTTTTGTTTTGTTTTAGAGAGAGAGTATGCTTGCCAGAGAGAGAGAGAAAGGAGAAAGCGAGAGAGCATGGTCACACTACAGTCATTTTTTTCCCCATCCCTTCTGTTAGGATTTGTGCACACATGCACATGTGCCTGGCATGTTTTTCAAATCTCTGGGGCTGGATTCAAACTGCAGTTGGCTATATGAGATCTGACTCCCTTAACTGCTACAGTACAGGGCTGGTCCAGGACTAGCATTTTTTAATGCTGATAAAACATTATTTGGGAAAGTTTTTAAAAATGCTAATGCTTAGGTCCCATTCTCAGAAATTTGTTTTCCTTCTTGTTAATAATAGAGTATGTACATGCATATACCAGCGTGAGAGAGAGCGAGAAAGAAAGAGAGCAAAGTAAGCACCCTCCAGAGGGTCTGGCCAGGCTGTGATCCCTTTCCTCCAGTCTTCCAGGCCTTTGGGTTTGGGGCACTTGTGAGTATGCCTGATATGTTTCAGGCTGACTGGGCTAGGGCTTTAAACCTCAGTCACCATGGAGGATTAAGCTTCTCTTGAGCAAAGAGCCAAAGAAGCAGTCCAAGGAGTCTGTCATGGAGCTGACTTTTCCTGTACTCAGAGATTCTGACTGATCTGATCTATATATCAAAAACAAAACAAAACAAACAAACAAACAAAACCCTACTCCCCCAAACCAAAAACCAATTCAAGTGGCTATGGTAGGCACCCTGAGATGAAAACCAATGATTTACAACATACTCTGCACTCTAGAACCTTAACAGGATTGAATGAGTTTTAAAAGGCAGGGCAGGCAAGGGATCATGATGCCAAGCCAGTGATATGAGTTTTGAAGTGAAATAGGTCATTCTGACACAATCTGGACACACTCACACATTCTTCTCTCCACTCCCTTTCTGCTTACATCATACAATCTAGAAGCATGAGGAAAAATCTCACCTCATACTAAGGTCATCCTCTAACCAATCTTGCACTTGACTTGACACATGATGGGGCTTGGACTTCTATTATATTGAGTTGTTGGGAAAGTCCTGATGTATTTTTGCACAGAAAAACAGAAAAAATATGTCCTGGCTTTCCCGACAAACTATATTAATGGCATTTGAACACCTCTGAAGGCATGCTTCTTACTTCCTGACTGGTCCTACGTCTTCTCTGGAAAGGTCATACATATCCATCTATTTTCTATAAACTTCTGGCTCTCTAACTCTTATTGTTTCATTCAAATGAGACAAATAAAAAGCAAATGGAACTATTTTATTGTAATGATAAGGCAGAGCCCAGTGTGTATGACAGGGTAGAATATAACAAAACTTTTGCTCTTATCATAAATGTTACAGGAGCTATTTGGTTGTCAAGGCTTCATCAAAAGCATCTGAAAATTGCTTGAGTTGTAGGGGAATAGACTATAATTTCCATGTCTACCCCAAATAATCAGTCACTCGATAATGTAGAAGAGTCTTATCAATCAAGATGGAGCCAATTTCCTCTATTCCATTAAAATAAGTTTATTATTTTCAGAAAGAATTTTTAAAAATCATTTCAGACCTGACTAAAATTATATGGAAGAGAGACTGAGTCATAGGAATAATGTTTAAATAATGAGAAATCTAATGAGTGACCATGAATGTCTATTGATGTGCTGGGCAGCCCATCTATACATGATCAAAGATCTTCCAGTAATAATTAAAAAACTTGGGTTGACCTCAGGATTCAAAAAGTTTTTCAGAGTTCATGTATCTAATTACTTGGGTGTTCTTCAATCTGACTCTATGATCACATTTATCACATGCAAGTCTTCTCCCTGCACTGTGATCTTTTGTTTACCTAAGCCCTAAGCTTTGACTTAGAGAAACACACAAAAGAATTGTGGGACATTCTACACAGTAAAAATCTTTCTAAAGCATAAAATGGCTTATCATTTAGAAAATACTTGCTCGGTTACCCTGAAGGGAGATTAAATATGTAGGGGAAATTTTTGACAATGTCCTATTAGAAGACCATTATTATGAGAACATACCAATATAAAGGTTTTTCTGAAAAACTGGATAACTTTTTATGTTTTTATCATTATTATTTTTTATTTTAATGTTTGGCACTTGAAGGGAAAAATTCAATTTTCTGGAGCATTTTCTTAAATGAAAAATACATGTTCCAGCGATTTCACAGAAGAACCTGTCATGGTGAACTTGAATTTAGCTTTTGAGCTAACATAGAAAAACAACAGTTGATATTCATAATGTCAAGCAGGAGGTAAGAAGTTGGGCAAAAGCTTTCGTTTATGTTAATATCACTATACTGAGGTACAATTTATGTACATATAATAAAATGCAAGTGCATAAACTAAAGTAATTTGGCAATTGTACATGACCATGTATTCCTCACCCAGGCCAAAACATAGCACATTGTATATCGTTAGACAGTACTCCTTGTAGTCCTCTGTAACCAATCTGCTTATACACCCGAGCCAGATACTACCTTGTTTCTGTCACTACAAGTATTTTGCCTGTCTTTGGACTTAACATAAATGGAATCATATAGTATGTTCTCTTTTGTATCTCTTTAATTCTCTTTAAAAATATGATTTTGAGGGACCAGCAGATGGCATAATAGTTATGTCGCTGGCCTCCAACATAGTTGACCACGATTGGAGTCCCAGACCTGGTGGTTTAAAACTCATGCTTGTGTGTGTGTGTGTGTGTGTGTGTGTGTGTGTGCATGCCCAAAATCCCAAGAGGAGAAGGGATTGAGGTGTGGTCATCCTCCCTAGGGAGTGATTTCTAGATTTCTGTCTCTTTGTGTCTGGCAAGCACATGTGCCCGATAGCAAAAATCTCTATCTGAAAAAATCTGTATATATGATTTTTGAGACTCATCCATTTGGTTGAGTGTAGCAGTAATTCATTCCTATTTATAGTTGAGTAGTATCCATTATATGAATATATCACACTTTGCTTATTCATTTACCAGCTAATAGACACTTGGGTTGTTTCCAGTTTGGAATTATTCTGAGTAAAGGCTGCTATAAACATTCCTTCACAGGTCATTATGTGGATATATGTTTCTTCCAGGTAAATACTGGGGAGTGGAATTGCTGGTTCCAAGGATAGGGTGTATATTTAGCTTTATTGAAAAAAGTAGTAGTATCATTTTATATCACCACTAATTTAGAGTTACAGCTGTTCTATAATATTGCCAACACTTGGTATTATTAGAATTTTTAAAAACTTTTAGCCATTTTAGTGACTGGAGAGAGGGGCAGTAGTTTTTGGGGGTTAAAAAATAATTAAGACTTCTCAATAATGTTTTGCCAGGGGACTAGTGGATGGCATGGTGATTATGGCACTGGACTCCCGCATGATCAACGGCAGTTTGTGTCCCAGACCTGGTGACTTGAAAATCACAGTGGGACTATGTATATGCCCAAAACCTGAGAAGAGACTGAAGGAGAAGGGAATGCAATATGACCAGCCCACCTAGGGTAGGGAGTGGCTCCTCAATTTCCCTTTCTCTGTCTCTATAGCTCTCAGTGAGTGCACATACCCTATGTTAAAGCCTAAAATAATAATAATAATAATAATAATAATAAATGCTTTTCTAGATTCTTTTGTTTGACTTTTTCTTAAATTTTTTGATCTTTCAAAAAATCTCTGAACCCCAAATACTATCTTTATTTATGCGTAAGAATGAAAGAGTATGAAAAAAAGGAGCATGGGAGAAAAGTTGTATGCTTGCATAACAGGAATCTGTTTTTTAAAAATAAAGAGGCTGCAAGGGCTGAAAATTTCGTGAATATTAAAATAAGATTCTTATCCATCAAATGCTTTCTTTATTTAAAAAAAAAAAAAAACTATTCTACCTTGAACTTGGAGCTGTGTTGACATCAGTCACTGACACTTGCTAACTGAAGTCTTTGTCATTCCACTAAAACTTCAATAGCAGACCTAAACAGTGAGAAACTGCCTCTAAATCCTGCTTTGCAACAGCAGAAACCAAAAGCAACCCTGAAATTGCCTTTTTCACACTTGCAAGAGGGCGCCTTTTGAATTTTATGATGAGTCTGTCATGAAAAACTACAAAATACATTCAGGTTATAAAATCTCGCTGATTCTGATAACTGATTTACCTGTTGTCTACACACTGGCAAATGCACCAAAACTCAGCTTATGAAGCTTCAGCTCCGCTCATTAGAATGCAGTTATGAATGTAAATTGGACTGTTTTCAGGCATTGTCAAATACATCAAGGGCACAGCTCAGGAATATCTGTCATTTGAACACATGCTTATTGCTCACCTACCCAAGTTGATCCTGAATTCTTCAAAACTCCCTGAGGTGATTAAGGAGCCGTCACTATGAAGTCAGCATGAAAAAGCTTTTCCAGCTATAAAACTTACAACCTGGATGCAGAGCTGGAAAAAGGGGACCAGACGTTCCGTGTCTAATGTCTGGGGATCACAATATGGGTAGTGGCTCTGGCAACTGGCTCTGGGCCTGGAACTTAATCTACCACACATATCTGCACCAGACAATTAATATCCTCTATGTGTATATGTATGTGTGTATATCTGTGTGTGTGTGAATTTGGTTCTGTATTTCTTTCCTCAGAAACTCTTTTTTTTCCCCTCTTTTTTAGAAGTTTGCTATAGGGCTTGTGTGCTTATCAGAAAGAGACAGAGAAGGACAGAGAAAATGAGAAAGCACTCCTCAGGGAGGATGACCATGTTATAATCCCTTTTCCTCCACTCTCCTCTTGGGATTTTGGGCACAACACCCACATACCTGATGTGTTTTCAAACTGCTGGGTCTGGGTCTCGAACCATGCAGTAAGCCATGTGGGATCCAGCCACCCTGATCACCACACCACCTGTTGGCTCCCTCGTAAGCATTTGAATTAAAGGGAAAAACAAGCAGAGGCAGGAATATACATATAATATCAGGGAAGTCCAATCCATCACATAGTAACAGATACTCTGTGGTTTAAAAGTGCCATGGGACCACCATATAGAAACACGGCATTTGTAGGGCCAGCTCAAATAGAAATCCTCACATAATTTCCCAGAAGTTCATCATCAAGAGTTGATTGTTCTCTTCATTCTTCCCTCTCCTATTTCTTTCACCCAGACACTTCCATGAAAATTTACCAGGTGGTAGTCTGATATCCAGAGCTAAAGGATGTCTATGAAAAGAAGTGATAAAGACTGAGTCAGGTGAATATAACTCCAGGGTCTTCTCCACACAATAATCAATGGAAGAGCTCTAGAGACTGGAGGGTACCAAATTAACAATCAATGTTAAACATATTTATTAAGCCACAGGGCAGGCACACTAATCATTTGGGATAGTTGGTGCCCATAGCACCGGATGAGGTTCTCGCAAAACTCTTCTGGCAAGTATTAGGCCTTAGTTGTTGAATCTTGGGAAGGGACTGGTGACAAGGGATGTGGTCATGTCTTTTGGGGAATTTGGGGAAGCCATCATTTAACAACTGGCATGAAAGCATTTACTACTTTGGTAACTGGTAACATATAACATCTTATAAGCCTGGCTTTAGCCTCAAGTCTCATTTTAACTACAACTTTTTGTGAATACCAAGGTCCTCTCTTTTAGGTTGGATTTTCCCCTGCTCTCCTAGAAAGAGATGCTTTTCCCAAAGTTATTCCCTTCTATAGACAAATCTTAAGCTCAACAAGGATTATAAAGAAAATAGTTTATTTCAAAATTGATCACAGAAAACACAGGTAGGAGAATGAGAAAATGAGAAAGTGAAAGGAAGCAATTGGAAGAGAGCCAATAAATATTACACCATAGAGCAGGCTACCATGTGGACACCTGTGGCTTTGTCATTCAGGGCACACTTGGGAGGATATCATCTGTCACGTAGGTAATGACCTAATGGGTGTAAGTGTGCTTCAAAAGTTTGCAGGTCAGGGCTAGCAGGTAGCATGATGGTTGGGGTGCTGACCTCCCACATGGCCAAATGAAGTTTGAGTCTCAGACCAGGTGGCTTGAAAATCATGCCAGGCACATGTGCATGCATGCCCTAAATCCCAGAAGGAGAGTAGAGAGAAGGGATTACAACATGGTCATCTCCTCTGGGGGGTGATTTCTCACTTTCTCTCTCTGATTCTCTCATGTACCTTTTGGTGAACAACTAAAAAAGGAAAAAAGTTTGTGGGAAATGGAGTACAATACAAATTTATTTGGTTGGGAAAGCTTTTGAAACTGATTCAGTCTTTCATAATATGCATTTCCCATTACCTTTTAGAAGACCCCTCATATTTCTCCATTAACTCCTATAGATCCTCACTGAAGGGCTGCTTCTAAGAGTGCTTACTTCCTCGAGTGCTTACTATCTGCGACAGTCACCAGGAAAAGCTTAAGGATGGAGGGATACAGGTATAGGGACTGCAAGAAAGCTGATGCGCTCAAGACAGCGAGGACCACAGCTCTAAATTATTTATCTCTGCTATGCCTTTAAGAAAATGGTGAGCATAATGGACAGCTGAGTTACATTTTGGATGCGGCTAAGAAGGAAGATCAGAATCGGTGAACATAAAGTGCACAAAACTCTCTCTTATAAATTAGAATTAAATGCCTGCAGGTATTCGCTTTCTTCAAACTACATTATATTGCTCGATCTTCT